>NW_027223910.1:0-45818 GCF_028538775.1 Myotis yumanensis
TGGCCTATTGGCCAGAGTTTTTTGAATGAAACAGTTTCAATCCTGAAGATTCATGTATATATATCTAAGAAAACTGTCTCATGTTGGTAATACACTTAAAATACACAATTATTGTACATGGAAATGATTAGAAATGTGTGAAAACCGTTAAGATACAAGTAAATACAGCCATACATTCGTTAAGCCACTGTTCAAACACTGAGATTAGAGGTATAAAGCTGTGAAATGACAAGATTACTGATAATGTAACAATTCTGGCTAACTGACTTGGCGTTTTACTGAAGAAAGTTCTTTCAAACATGTAGAATTGCCATTTATAGACCTCAGAATTTTTTGTATAAAGCCTTTAAATAAAGAGAACACTGTTCACATTTGCTATTTTGGCTGAATTGGCTGGAGTTTTTTGAATGAAACAGTTTCAATCCTGAAGATTCATGTATATATCTAAGAAAACTGTCTCATGTTGGAAGAACTCTTAAAATACACAATGATTGTACATTGAAATGATTAGAAACGTGAGAAAACACTTAAAATACAAAGAAATACAGCCATACTTTCGTTAAGGCCCTGTTCAAACACTGAGATTAGAAGTATAAAGCTGTTAAATGACAAGATTACTGATAATGTAAAAATTCTGGCTAACTGACTTGATGTTTTTCTGAAGAAAGGTCTTTCACACATGAAGAATTGCCATTTACAGAGCTCGGAATTTGTACATAAAGCCGTTAAATAAAGGGAATACTGTTCACATTTACTATTTTGGCCGAATTGGCTATAGTTTTTTGTGTGAAACAGTTTCAATCTTGAAGATTTATGTATATATAAATCTAGAAAACTGTCTCATGTTGGTAATACTCTTAAAATACACAATGATCGTACATGGAAATGATTAGAAACATGTGAAAACCCTTAAAATACAAGTAAATACAGCCATACTTTGGTTAAGGCCCTGTTCAAACACTTGGAATAGAGGTATAAAGCTGTGAAATGACAAGATTACTGATATTGTAACTATTCTGGCTAACTGTCTTGGCGTTTTTCTGAAGAAAGTTCTTTCAAACATGTAGAATTGTGGTTTATAGAGCTAAGAATTTGTGTATGAAGACTTTAAATAAAGAGAATACTGTTCACATTTACTATTTTGGCTGATTGGCTAGAGTTTTTTGAATGAAACAGTTCCAATCCTGAAGATTCATGTATATATATCTAAGAAAACTGTCTCATGTTGGTAATACACTTAAAATACACAATTATTGTACATGGAAATGATTAGAAATGTGTGAAAACCGTTAAGATATAAGTAAATACAGCCATACATTCGTTAAGCCACTGTTCAAACACTGAGATTAGAGGTATAAAGCTGTGAAATGACAAGATTACTGATAATGTAACAATTCTGGCTAACTGACTTGGCGTTTTTCTGAAGAAAGTTCTTTCAAACATGTAGAATTGCCATTTATAGACCTCAGAATTTTTGTATAAAGCCTTTAAATAAAGAGAACACTGTTCACATTTGCTATTTTGGCTGAATTGGCTGGAGTTTTTTGAATGAAACAGTTTCAATCCTGAAGATTCATGTATATATCTAAGAAAACTGTCTCATGTTGGAAGAACTCTTAAAATACACAATGATTGTACATTGAAATGATTAGAAACGTGAGAAAACACTTAAAATACAAAGAAATACAGCCATACTTTCGTTAAGGCCCTGTTCAAACACTGAGATTAGAAGTATAAAGCTGTGAAATGACAAGATTACTGATAATGTAAAAATTCTGGCTAACTGACTTGATGTTTTTCTGAAGAAAGGTCTTTCACACATGAAGAATTGCCATTTACAGAGCTCGGAATTTGTACATAAAGCCGTTAAATAAAGGGAATACTGTTCACATTTACTATTTTGGCCGAATTGGCTATAGTTTTTTGTGTGAAACAGTTTCAATCTTGAAGATTTATGTATATATAAATCTAGAAAACTGTCTCATGTTGGTAATACTCTTAAAATACACAATGATCGTACATGGAAATGATTAGAAACATGTGAAAACCCTTAAAATACAAGTAAATACAGCCATACTTTGGTTAAGGCCCTGTTCAAACACTTGGAATAGAGGTATAAAGCTGTGAAATGACAAGATTACTGATATTGTAACTATTCTGGCTAACTGTCTTGGCGTTTTTCTGAAGAAAGTTCTTTCAAACATGTAGAATTGTGGTTTATAGAGCTAAGAATTTGTGTATGAAGACTTTAAATAAAGAGAATACTGTTCACATTTACTATTTTGGCTGATTGGCTAGAGTTTTTTGAATGAAACAGTTCCAATCCTGAAGATTCATGTATATATATCTAAGAAAACTGTCTCATGTTGGTAATACACTTAAAATACACAATTATTGTACATGGAAATGATTAGAAATGTGTGAAAACCGTTAAGATATAAGTAAATACAGCCATACATTCGTTAAGCCACTGTTCAAACACTGAGATTAGAGGTATAAAGCTGTGAAATGACAAGATTACTGATAATGTAACAATTCTGGCTAACTGACTTGGCGTTTTTCTGAAGAAAGTTCTTTCAAACATGTAGAATTGCCATTTATAGACCTCAGAATTTTTGTATAAAGCCTTTAAATAAAGAGAACACTGTTCACATTTGCTATTTTGGCTGAATTGGCTGGAGTTTTTTGAATGAAACAGTTTCAATCCTGAAGATTCATGTATATATCTAAGAAAACTGCCTCATGTTGGAAGAACTCTTAAAATGCACAATGATTGTACATTGAAATGAATAGAAACGTGAGAAAACACTTAAAATACAAAGAAATACAGCCATACTTTCTTTAAGGCCCTGTTCAAACACTGAGATTAGAGGTATAAATCTGTGAAATGACAAGATTACTGGTAATGTAACAATTCTGGCTAACTGACTTGATGTTTTTCTGAAGAAAGGTCTTTCACACATGAAGAATTGCCATTTACAGAGCTCGGAATTTGTACATGAAGCCGTTAAATAAAGGGAATACTGTTCACATTTACTATTTTGGCCGAATTGGCTATAGTTTTTTGTGTGAAACAGTTTCAATCTTGAAGATTTATGTATATATAAATCTAGAAAACTGTCTCATGTTGGTAATACTCTTAAAATACACACTGATCGTACATGGAAATGATTAGAAACATGTGAAAACCCTTAAAATACAAGTAAATACAGCCATACTTTGGTTAAGGCCCTGTTCAAACACTTGGAATAGAGGTATAAAGCTGTGAAATGACAACATTACTGATAATGTAACTATTCTGGCTAACTGTCTTGGCGTTTTTCTGAAGAAAGTTCTTTCAAACATGTAGAATTGTGGTTTATAGAGCTCAGAATTTGTGTATGAAGACTTTAAATAAAGAGAATACTGTTCACATTTACTATTTTGGCCTATTGGCCAGAGTTTTTTGAATGAAACAGTTTCAATCCTGAAGATTCATGTATATATATCTAAGAAAACTGTCTCATGTTGGTAATACACTTAAAATACACAATTATTGTACATGGAAATGATTAGAAATGTGTGAAAACCGTTAAGATACAAGTAAATACAGCCATACATTCGTTAAGCCACTGTTCAAACACTGAGATTAGAGGTATAAAGCTGTGAAATGACAAGATTACTGATAATGTAACAATTCTGGCTAACTGACTTGGCGTTTTTCTGAAGAAAGTTCTTTCAAACATGTAGAATTGCCATTTATAGACCTCAGAATTTTTGTATAAAGCCTTTAAATAAAGAGAACACTGTTCACATTTGCTATTTTGGCTGAATTGGCTGGAGTTTTTTGAATGAAACAGTTTCAATCCTGAAGATTCATGTATATATCTAAGAAAACTGCCTCATGTTGGAAGAACTCTTAAAATGCACAATGATTGTACATTGAAATGAATAGAAACGTGAGAAAACACTTAAAATACAAAGAAATACAGCCATACTTTCTTTAAGTCCCTGTTCAAACACTGAGATTAGAGGTATAAAGCTGTGAAATGACAAGATTACTGGTAATGTAACAATTCTGGCTAACTGACTTGATGTTTTTCTGAAGAAAGGTCTTTCACACATGAAGAATTGCCATTTACACAGCTCGGAATTTGTACATGAAGCCGTTAAATAAAGGGAATACTGTTCACATTTACTATTTTGGCCGAATTGGCTATAGTTTTTTTGTGTGAAACAGTTTCAATCTTGAAGATTTATGTATATATATATCTAGAAAACTGTCTCATGTTGGTAATACTCTTAAAATACACAATGATCGTACATGGAAATGATTAGAAACATGTGAAAACCCTTAAAATACAAGTAAATACAGCCATACTTTGGTTAAGGCCCTGTTCAAACACTGAGATTAGAGGTATAAAGCTGTGAAATGACAAGATTACTGATAATGTAACTATTCTGGCTAACTGTCTTGGCGTTTTTCTGAAGAAAGTTCTTTCAAACATGTAGAATTGTGGTTTATAGAGCTCAGAATTTGTGTATGAAGACTTTAAATAAAGAGAATACTGTTCACATTTACTATTTTGGCCTATTGGCCAGAGTTTTTTGAATGAAACAGTTTCAATCCTGAAGATTCATGTATATATATCTAAGAAAACTGTCTCATGTTGGTAATACACTTAAAATACACAATTATTGTACATGGAAATGATTAGAAATGTGTGAAAACCGTTAAGATACAAGTAAATACAGCCATACATTCGTTAAGCCACTGTTCAAACACTGAGATTAGAGGTATAAAGCTGTGAAATGACAAGATTACTGATAATGTAACTATTCTGGCTAACTGTCTTGGCGTTTTTCTGAAGAAAGTTCTTTCAAACATGTAGAATTGTGGTTTATAGAGCTCAGAATTTGTGTATGAAGACTTTAAATAAAGAGAATACTGTTCACATTTACTATTTTGGCCTATTGGCCAGAGTTTTTTGAATGAAACAGTTTCAATCCTGAAGATTCATGTATATATATCTAAGAAAACTGTCTCATGTTGGTAATACACTTAAAATACACAATTATTGTACATGGAAATGATTAGAAATGTGTGAAAACCGTTAAGATACAAGTAAATACAGCCATACATTCGTTAAGCCACTGTTCAAACACTGAGATTAGAGGTATAAAGCTGTGAAATGACAAGATTACTGATAATGTAACAATTCTGGCTAACTGACTTGGCGTTTTACTGAAGAAAGTTCTTTCAAACATGTAGAATTGCCATTTATAGACCTCAGAATTTTTGTATAAAGCCTTTAAATAAAGAGAACACTGTTCACATTTGCTATTTTGGCTGAATTGGCTGGAGTTTTTTGAATGAAACAGTTTCAATCCTGAAGATTCATGTATATATCTAAGAAAACTGTCTCATGTTGGAATAACTCTTAAAATACACAATGATTGTACATTGAAATGATTAGAAACGTGAGAAAACACTTAAAATACAAAGAAATACAGCCATACTTTCGTTAAGGCCCTGTTCAAACACTGAGATTAGAAGTATAAAGCTGTGAAATGACAAGATTACTGATAATGTAAAAATTCTGGCTAACTGACTTGATGTTTTTCTGAAGAAAGGTCTTTCACACATGAAGAATTGCCATTTACAGAGCTCGGAATTTGTACATAAAGCCGTTAAATAAAGGGAATACTGTTCACATTTACTATTTTGGCCGAATTGGCTATAGTTTTTTGTGTGAAACAGTTTCAATCTTGAAGATTTATGTATATATAAATCTAGAAAACTGTCTCATGTTGGTAATACTCTTAAAATACACAATGATCGTACATGGAAATGATTAGAAACATGTGAAAACCCTTAAAATACAAGTAAATACAGCCATACTTTGGTTAAGGCCCTGTTCAAACACTTGGAATAGAGGTATAAAGCTGTGAAATGACAAGATTACTGATATTGTAACTATTCTGGCTAACTGTCTTGGCGTTTTTCTGAAGAAAGTTCTTTCAAACATGTAGAATTGTGGTTTATAGAGCTAAGAATTTGTGTATGAAGACTTTAAATAAAGAGAATACTGTTCACATTTACTATTTTGGCTGATTGGCTAGAGTTTTTTGAATGAAACAGTTCCAATCCTGAAGATTCATGTATATATATCTAAGAAAACTGTCTCATGTTGGTAATACACTTAAAATACACAATTATTGTACATGGAAATGATTAGAAATGTGTGAAAACCGTTAAGATATAAGTAAATACAGCCATACATTCGTTAAGCCACTGTTCAAACACTGAGATTAGAGGTATAAAAGCTGTGAAATGACAAGATTACTGATAATGTAACAATTCTGGCTAACTGACTTGGCGTTTTTCTGAAGAAAGTTCTTTCAAACATGTAGAATTGCCATTTATAGACCTCAGAATTTTTGTATAAAGCCTTTAAATAAAGAGAACACTGTTCACATTTGCTATTTTGGCTGAATTGGCTGGAGTTTTTTGAATGAAACAGTTTCAATCCTGAAGATTCATGTATATATCTAAGAAAACTGCCTCATGTTGGAAGAACTCTTAAAATGCACAATGATTGTACATTGAAATGAATAGAAACGTGAGAAAACACTTAAAATACAAAGAAATACAGCCATACTTTCTTTAAGGCCCTGTTCAAACACTGAGATTAGAGGTATAAAGCTGTGAAATGACAAGATTACTGGTAATGTAACAATTCTGGCTAACTGACTTGATGTTTTTCTGAAGAAAGGTCTTTCACACATGAAGAATTGCCATTTACACAGCTCGGAATTTGTACATGAAGCCGTTAAATAAAGGGAATACTGTTCACATTTACTATTTTGGCCGAATTGGCTATAGTTTTTTGTGTGAAACAGTTTCAATCTTGAAGATTTATGTATATATAAATCTAGAAAACTGTCTCATGTTGGTAATACTCTTAAAATACACACTGATCGTACATGGAAATGATTAGAAACATGTGAAAACCCTTAAAATACAAGTAAATACAGCCATACTTTGGTTAAGGCCCTGTTCAAACACTTGGAATAGAGGTATAAAGCTGTGAAATGACAACATTACTGATAATGTAACTATTCTGGCTAACTGTCTTGGCGTTTTTCTGAAGAAAGTTCTTTCAAACATGTAGAATTGTGGTTTATAGAGCTCAGAATTTGTGTATGAAGACTTTAAATAAAGAGAATACTGTTCACATTTACTATTTTGGCCTATTGGCCAGAGTTTTTTGAATGAAACAGTTTCAATCCTGAAGATTCATGTATATATATCTAAGAAAACTGTCTCATGTTGGTAACACACTTAAAATACACAATTATTGTACATGGAAATGATTAGAAATGTGTGAAAACCGTTAAGATACAAGTAAATACAGCCATACATTCGTTAAGCCACTGTTCAAACACTGAGATTAGAGGTATAAAGCTGTGAAATGACAAGATTACTGATAATGTAACAATTCTGGCTAACTGACTTGGCGTTTTTCTGAAGAAAGTTCTTTCAAACATGTAGAATTGCCATTTATAGACCTCAGAATTTTTGTATAAAGCCTTTAAATAAAGAGAACACTGTTCACATTTGCTATTTTGGCTGAATTGGCTGGAGTTTTTTGAATGAAACAGTTTCAATCCTGAAGATTCATGTATATATCTAAGAAAACTGCCTCATGTTGGAAGAACTCTTAAAATGCACAATGATTGTACATTGAAATGAATAGAAACGTGAGAAAACACTTAAAATACAAAGAAATACAGCCATACTTTCTTTAAGGCCCTGTTCAAACACTGAGATTAGAGGTATAAAGCTGTGAAATGACAAGATTACTGGTAATGTAACAATTCTGGCTAACTGACTTGATGTTTTTCTGAAGAAAGGTCTTTCACACATGAAGAATTGCCATTTACACAGCTCAGAATTTGTACATGAAGCCGTTAAATAAAGGGAATACTGTTCACATTTACTATTTTGGCCGAATTGGCTATAGTTTTTTGTGTGAAACAGTTTCAATCTTGAAGATTTATGTATATATATATCTAGAAAACTGTCTCATGTTGGTAATACTCTTAAAATACACAATGATCGTACATGGAAATGATTAGAAACATGTGAAAACCCTTAAAATACAAGTAAATACAGCCATACTTTGGTTAAGGCCCTGTTCAAACACTGAGATTAGAGGTATAAAGCTGTGAAATGACAAGATTACTGATAATGTAACTATTCTGGCTAACTGTCTTGGCGTTTTTCTGAAGAAAGTTCTTTCAAACATGTAGAATTGTGGTTTATAGAGCTCAGAATTTGTGTATGAAGACTTTAAATAAAGAGAATACTGTTCACATTTACTATTTTGGCCTATTGGCCAGAGTTTTTTGAATGAAACAGTTTCAATCCTGAAGATTCATGTATATATATCTAAGAAAACTGTCTCATGTTGGTAATACACTTAAAATACACAATTATTGTACATGGAAATGATTAGAAATGTGTGAAAACCGTTAAGATACAAGTAAATACAGCCATACATTCGTTAAGCCACTGTTCAAACACTGAGATTAGAGGTATAAAGCTGTGAAATGACAAGATTACTGATAATGTAACAATTCTGGCTAACTGACTTGATGTTTTTCTGAAGAAAGGTCTTTCACACATGAAGAATTGCCATTTACAGAGCTCGGAATTTGTACATGAAGCCGTTAAATAAAGGGAATACTGTTCACATTTACTATTTTGGCCGAATTGGCTATAGTTTTTTGTGTGAAACAGTTTCAATCTTGAAGATTTATGTATATATAAATCTAGAAAACTGTCTCATGTTGGTAATACTCTTAAAATACACAATGATCGTACATGGAAATGATTAGAAACATGTGAAAACCCTTAAAATACAAGTAAATACAGCCATACTTTGGTTAAGGCCCTGTTCAAACACTTGGAATAGAGGTATAAAGCTGTGAAATGACAAGATTACTGATAATGTAACTATTCTGGCTAACTGTCTTGGCGTTTTTCTGAAGAAAGTTCTTTCAAACATGTAGAATTGTGGTTTATAGAGCTAAGAATTTGTGTATGAAGACTTTAAATAAAGAGAATACTGTTCACATTTTCTATTTTGGCTGATTGGCTAGAGTTTTTTGAATGAAACAGTTCCAATCCTGAAGATTCATGTATATATATCTAAGAAAACTGTCTCATGTTGGTAATACACTTAAAATACACAATTATTGTACATGGAAATGATTAGAAATGTGTGAAAACCGTTAAGATACAAGTAAATACAGCCATACATTCGTTAAGCCACTGTTCAAACACTGAGATTAGAGGTATAAAGCTGTGAAATGACAAGATTACTGATAATGTAACAATTCTGGCTAACTGACTTGGCGTTTTTCTGAAGAAAGTTCTTTCAAACATGTAGAATTGCCATTTATAGACCTCAGAATTTTTGTATAAAGCCTTTAAATAAAGAGAACACTGTTCACATTTGCTATTTTGGCTGAATTGGCTGGAGTTTTTTGAATGAAACAGTTTCAATCCTGAAGATTCATGTATATATCTAAGAAAACTGCCTCATGTTGGAAGAACTCTTAAAATGCACAATGATTGTACATTGAAATGAATAGAAACGTGAGAAAACACTTAAAATACAAAGAAATACAGCCATACTTTCTTTAAGGCCCTGTTCAAACACTGAGATTAGAGGTATAAAGCTGTGAAATGACAAGATTACTGGTAATGTAACAATTCTGGCTAACTGACTTGATGTTTTTCTGAAGAAAGGTCTTTCACACATGAAGAATTGCCATTTACACAGCTCAGAATTTGTACATGAAGCCGTTAAATAAAGGGAATACTGTTCACATTTACTATTTTGGCCGAATTGGCTATAGTTTTTTGTGTGAAACAGTTTCAATCTTGAAGATTTATGTATATATATATCTAGAAAACTGTCTCATGTTGGTAATACTCTTAAAATACACAATGATCGTACATGGAAATGATTAGAAACATGTGAAAACCCTTAAAATACAAGTAAATACAGCCATACTTTGGTTAAGGCCCTGTTCAAACACTGAGATTAGAGGTATAAAGCTGTGAAATGACAAGATTACTGATAATGTAACTATTCTGGCTAACTGTCTTGGCGTTTTTCTGAAGAAAGTTCTTTCAAACATGTAGAATTGTGGTTTATAGAGCTCAGAATTTGTGTATGAAGACTTTAAATAAAGAGAATACTGTTCACATTTACTATTTTGGCCTATTGGCCAGAGTTTTTTGAATGAAACAGTTTCAATCCTGAAGATTCATGTATATATATCTAAGAAAACTGTCTCATGTTGGTAATACACTTAAAATACACAATTATTGTACATGGAAATGATTAGAAATGTGTGAAAACCGTTAAGATACAAGTAAATACAGCCATACATTCGTTAAGCCACTGTTCAAACACTGAGATTAGAGGTATAAAGCTGTGAAATGACAAGATTACTGATAATGTAACAATTCTGGCTAACTGACTTGGCGTTTTACTGAAGAAAGTTCTTTCAAACATGTAGAATTGCCATTTATAGACCTCAGAATTTTTGTATAAAGCCTTTAAATAAAGAGAACACTGTTCACATTTGCTATTTTGGCTGAATTGGCTGGAGTTTTTTGAATGAAACAGTTTCAATCCTGAAGATTCATGTATATATCTAAGAAAACTGTCTCATGTTGGAAGAACTCTTAAAATACACAATGATTGTACATTGAAATGATTAGAAACGTGAGAAAACACTTAAAATACAAAGAAATACAGCCATACTTTCGTTAAGGCCCTGTTCAAACACTGAGATTAGAAGTATAAAGCTGTGAAATGACAAGATTACTGATAATGTAACAATTCTGGCTAACTGACTTGATGTTTTTCTGAAGAAAGGTCTTTCACACATGAAGAATTGCCATTTACAGAGCTCGGAATTTGTACATGAAGCCGTTAAATAAAGGGAATACTGTTCACATTTACTATTTTGGCCGAATTGGCTATAGTTTTTTGTGTGAAACAGTTTCAATCTTGAAGATTTATGTATATATAAATCTAGAAAACTGTCTCATGTTGGTAATACTCTTAAAATACACAATGATCGTACATGGAAATGATTAGAAACATGTGAAAACCCTTAAAATACAAGTAAATACAGCCATACTTTGGTTAAGGCCCTGTTCAAACACTTGGAATAGAGGTATAAAGCTGTGAAATGACAAGATTACTGATAATGTAACTATTCTGGCTAACTGTCTTGGCGTTTTTCTGAAGAAAGTTCTTTCAAACATGTAGAATTGTGGTTTATAGAGCTCAGAATTTGTGTATGAAGACTTTAAATAAAGAGAATACTGTTCACATTTACTATTTTGGCCTACTGGCCAGAGTTTTTTGAATGAAACAGTTTCAATCCTGAAGATTCATGTATATATATCTAAGAAAACTGTCTCATGTTGGTAATACACTTAAAATACACAGTTATTGTACATGGAAATGATTAGAAATGTGTGAAAACCGTTAAGATACAAGTAAATACAGCCATACATTCGTTAAGCCACTGTTCAAACACTGAGATTAGAGGTATAAAGCTGTGAAATGACAAGATTACTGATAATGTAACAATTCTGGCTAACTGACTTGGCGTTTTTCTGAAGAAAGTTCTTTCAAACATGTAGAATTGCCATTTATAGACCTCAGAATTTTTGTATAAAGCCTTTAAATAAAGAGAACACTGTTCACATTTGCTATTTTGGCTGAATTGGCTGGAGTTTTTTGAATGAAACAGTTTCAATCCTGAAGATTCATGTATATATCTAAGAAAACTGTCTCATGTTGGAAGAACTCTTAAAATACACAATGATTGTACATTGAAATGATTAGAAACGTGAGAAAACACTTAAAATACAAAGAAATACAGCCATACTTTCGTTAAGGCCCTGTTCAAACACTGAGATTAGAGGTATAAAGCTGTGAAATGACAAGATTACTGATAATGTAACAATTCTGGCTAACTGACTTGATGTTTTTCTGAAGAAAGTTCTTGCACACATGAAGAATTGCCATTTACAGAGCTCGGAATTTGTACATGAAGCCGTTAAATAAAGGGAATACTGTTCATATTTACTATTTTGGCCGAATTGGCTATAGTTTTTTGTGTGAAACAGTTTCAATCTTGAAGATTTACGTATATATATATCTAGAAAACTGTCTCATGTTGGTAATACTCTTAAAATACACAATGATTCTACATGGAAATGATTAGAAACATGTGAACACCCTTAAAATACAAGTAAATACAGCCATACTTTGGTTAAGGCCCTGTTCAAACACTGAGATTAGAGGTATAAAGCTGTGAAATGAGAAGATTACTGATAATGTAACTATTCTGGCTAACTGTCTTGGCGTTTTTCTGAAGAAAGTTCTTTCAAACATGTAGAATTGTGGTTTATAGAGCTCAGAATTTGTGTATGAAGGCTTTAAATAAAGAGAATACTGTTCACATTTACTATTTTGGCCTATTGGCCAGAGTTTTTTGAATGAAACAGTTTCAATCCTGAAGATTCATGTATATATATCTAAGAAAACTGTCTCATGTTGGTAATACACTTAAAATACACAATTATTGTACATGGAAATGATTAGAAATGTGTGAAAACTGTTAAGATACAAGTAAATACAGCCATACATTCGTTAAGCCACTGTTCAAACACTGAGATTAGAGGTATAAAGCTGTGAAATGACAAGATTACTGATAATGTAACAATTCTGGCTAACTGACTTGATGTTTTTCGGAAGAAAGGTCTTTCACACATGAAGAATTGCCATTTACAGAGCTAGGAAATTGTGTATGAAGCCGTTAAATAAAGAGAATACTTTTCACATTTACTATTTTGGCTGAATTGGCTAGAGTTTTTTGAATGAAAGAGTTTCAATCCTGAAGATTCATGTATATATATCTAAGAAAACTGTCTCATGTTGGTAATACACTTAAAATACACAATTATTGTACATGGAAATGTTTAGAAACGTGTGAAAACCCTTAAAATACAAGTAAATACAGCCATACATTCATTAAGCCAGTGTTCAAACACTGAGATTAGAGGTATAAAGCTGTGAAATGACAAGATTACTGATAATGTAACAATTCTGGCTAACTGACTTGGCGTTTTTCTGATGAAAGTTCTTTCAAACATGTAGAATTTCCATTTATAGACCTCAGAATTTGTGTATAAAGTCTTTAAATAAAGAGAACACTGTTCACATTTGCTATTTTGGCTGAATTGGCTGGAGTTTTTTGAATGAAACAGTTTCAATCCTGAAGATTCATGTATATATCTAAGAAAACTGTCTCACGTTGGAAGAACTCTTAAAATACACAATGATTGTACATGGAAATGATTAGAAACGTGAGAAAACACTTAAAATACAAAGAAATGCAGCCATACTTTCGTTAAGGCCCTGTTCAAACACTGAGATTCGAGGTATAAAGCTGTGAAATGACAAGATTACTGGTAATGTAACAATTCTGGCTAACTGACTTGATGTTTTTCTGAAGAAAGGTCTGTCACACATGAAGAATTGCCATTTACAGAGCTCGGAATTTGTGTATGAAGCCTTTAAATAAAGAGAATACTGTTCACATTTACTATTTTGGCTGAATTGGCTATAGTTTTTTTGTGTGAAACAGTTTCAATCTTGAAGATTTATGTATATATATATCTAGAAAACTGTCTCACGTTGGTAATACTCTTAAAATACACAATGATCGTACATGGAAATGATTACAAACATGTGAAAACCCTTAAAATACAAGTAAATACAGCCATACTTTCGCTAAGGCCCTCTAGAAACACTGAGATTAGAGGTATAAAGCTGTGAAATGACAAGATTACTGAAAATGTAACAATTCTGGCTAACTGACTTGGCGTTTTTCTGAAGAAAGTTCTTTCAAACATGTAGAATTGTGTTTT
This sequence comes from Myotis yumanensis, assembly GCF_028538775.1. Classification (NCBI taxonomy): domain Eukaryota; kingdom Metazoa; phylum Chordata; class Mammalia; order Chiroptera; family Vespertilionidae; genus Myotis; species Myotis yumanensis. The sequence goes on from NW_027223910.1 coordinate 14,015, forward strand.
GTAGAGCTCAAAATTTGTGTATGAAGCCTTTAAATAAAGAGAATACAGTTCACATTTACTATTTTGGCTGAATTGGCTAGAGTTTTTTGAATGAAACAGTTTGAATCGTGAAGATTCCTCTATATATATCTAAGAAAACTGTCTCATGTTGGTAATACTCTTAAAATACACAATGATTGTACATGGAAATGATTAGAAACGTGTGAAAACCCTTAAAATACAAGTAAATACACCCACACATTCCTTAAGCCACTGTTCAAACACTGAGATTATAGGTATAGAGCTGTGAAATGACAAGATTACTGATAATGTAACAATTCTGGCTAACTGACTTGGCGTTTTTCTTAAGAAAGTTCTTTCTAACTTGTAGAATTGCCATTTATAGACCTCAGAATTTGTGTATAAAGCCTTTAAATAAAGGGAACACTGTTCACATTTGCTATTTTGGCTGAATTGGCTGGAGTTTTTTGAATGAAACAGTTTCAATCCTGAAGATTCATGTATATATCTAAGAAAACTGCCTCATGTTGGAAGAACTCTTAAAATACACAATGATTGTACATTGAAATGATTAGAAACGTGAGAAAACAGTTAAAATACAAAGAAATACAGCCATACTTTCGTTAAGGCCCTGTTCAAACACTGAGATTAGAGGTATAAAGCTGTGAAATGACAAGATTACTGATAATGTAACAATTCTGGCTAACTGACTTGATGTTTTTCTGAAGAAAGGTCTTTCACACATGAAGAATTGCCATTTACACAGCTCGGAATTTGTACAAGAAGCCGTTAAATAAAGGGAATACTGTTCACATTTACTATTTTGGCCGAATTGGCTATAGTTTTTTGTGTGAAACAGTTTCAATCTTGAAGATTTATGTATATATATATCTAGAAAACTGTCTCATGTTGGTAATACTCTTAAAATACACAATGATCGTACATGGAAATGATTAGAAACATGTGAAAACCCTTAAAATACAAGTAAATACAGCCATACTTTGGTTAAGGCCCTGTTCAAACACTGAGATTGGAGGTATAAAGCTGTGAAATGACAAGATTACTGATAATGTAACTATTCTGGCTAACTGTCTTGGCATTTTTCTGAAGAAAGTTCTTTCAAACATGTAGAATTGTGGTTTATAGAGCTAAGAATTTGTGTATGAAGACTTTAAATAAAGAGAATACTGTTCACATTTACTATTTTGGCTGATTGGCTAGAGTTTTTTGAATGAAACAGTTCCAATCCTGAAGATTCATGTATATATATCTAAGAAAACTGTCTCATGTTGGTAATACACTTAAAATACACAATTATTGTACATGGAAATGATTAGAAATGTGTGAAAACCGTTAAGATACAAGTAAATACAGCCATACATTCGTTAAGCCACTGTTCAAACACTGAGATTAGAGGTATAAAGCTGTGAAATGACAAGATTACTGATAATGTAACAATTCTGGCTAACTGACTTGGCGTTTTTCTGAAGAAAGTTCTTTCAAACATGTAGAATTGCCATTTATAGACCTCAGAATTTTTGTATAAAGCCTTTAAATAAAGAGAACACTGTTCACATTTGCTATTTTGGCTGAATTGGCTGGAGTTTTTTGAATGAAACAGTTTCAATCCTGAAGATTCATGTATATATCTAAGAAAACTGCCTCATGTTGGAAGAACTCTTAAAATGCACAATGATTGTACATTGAAATGAATAGAAACGTGAGAAAACACTTAAAATACAAAGAAATACAGCCATACTTTCTTTAAGGCCCTGTTCAAACACTGAGATTAGAGGTATAAAGCTGTGAAATGACAAGATTACTGGTAATGTAACAATTCTGGCTAACTGACTTGATGTTTTTCTGAAGAAAGGTCTTTCACACATGAAGAATTGCCATTTACACAGCTCGGAATTTGTACATGAAGCCGTTAAATAAAGGGAATACTGTTCACATTTACTATTTTGGCCGAATTGGCTATAGTTTTTTGTGTGAAACAGTTTCAATCTTGAAGATTTATGTATATATATATCTAGAAAACTGTCTCATGTTGGTAATACTCTTAAAATACACAATGATCGTACATGGAAATGATTAGAAACATGTGAAAACCCTTAAAATACAAGTAAATACAGCCATACTTTGGTTAAGGCCCTGTCCAAACACTGAGATTAGAGGTATAAAGCTGTGAAATGACAAGATTACTGATAATGTAACTATTCTGGCTAACTGTCTTGGCGTTTTTCTGAAGAAAGTTCTTTCAAACATGTAGAATTGTGGTTTATAGAGCTCAGAATTGTGTATGAAGACTTTAAATAAAGAGAATACTGTTCACATTTACTATTTTGGCCTATTGGCCAGAGTTTTTTGAATGAAACAGTTTCAATCCTGAAGATTCATGTATATATATCTAAGAAAACTGTCTCATGTTGGTAATACACTTAAAATACACAATTATTGTACATGGAAATGATTAGAAATGTGTGAAAACCGTTAAGATACAAGTAAATACAGCCATACATTCGTTAAGCCACTGTTCAAACACTGAGATTAGAGGTATAAAGCTGTGAAATGACAAGATTACTGATAATGTAACAATTCTGGCTAACTGACTTGGCGTTTTACTGAAGAAAGTTCTTTCAAACATGTAGAATTGCCATTTATAGACCTCAGAATTTTTGTATAAAGCCTTTAAATAAAGAGAACACTGTTCACATTTGCTATTTTGGCTGAATTGGCTGGAGTTTTTTGAATGAAACAGTTTCAATCCTGAAGATTCATGTATATATCTAAGAAAACTGTCTCATGTTGGAAGAACTCTTAAAATACACAATGATTGTACATGGAAATGATTAGAAACGTGAGAAAACACTTAAAATACAAAGAAATGCAGCCATACTTTCGTTAAGGCCCTGTTCAAACACTGAGATTCGAGGTATAAAGCTGTGAAATGACAAGATTACTGGTAATGTAACAATTCTGGCTAACTGACTTGATGTTTTTCTGAAGAAAGGTCTGTCACACATGAAGAATTGCCATTTACAGAGCTCGGAATTTGTGTATGAAGCCTTTAAATAAAGAGAATACTGTTCACATTTACTATTTTGGCTGAATTGGCTATAGTTTTTTTGTGTGAAACAGTTTCAATCTTGAAGATTTATGTATATATATATCTAGAAAACTGTCTCACGTTGGTAATACTCTTAAAATACACAATGATCGTACATGGAAATGATTACAAACATGTGAAAACCCTTAAAATACAAGTAAATACAGCCATACTTTCGCTAAGGCCCTCTAGAAACACTGAGATTAGAGGTATAAAGCTGTGAAATGACAAGATTACTGAAAATGTAACAATTCTGGCTAACTGACTTGGCGTTTTTCTGAAGAAAGTTCTTTCAAACATGTAGAATTGTGTTTTGTAGAGCTCAAAATTTGTGTATGAAGCCTTTAAATAAAGAGAATACAGTTCACATTTACTATTTTGGCTGAATTGGCTAGAGTTTTTTGAATGAAACAGTTTGAATCGTGAAGATTCCTCTATATATATCTAAGAAAACTGTCTCATGTTGGTAATACTCTTAAAATACACAATGATTGTACATGGAAATGATTAGAAACGTGTGAAAACCCTTAAAATACAAGTAAATACACCCACACATTCCTTAAGCCACTGTTCAAACACTGAGATTATAGGTATAGAGCTGTGAAATGACAAGATTACTGATAATGTAACAATTCTGGCTAACTGACTTGGCGTTTTTCTTAAGAAAGTTCTTTCTAACTTGTAGAATTGCCATTTATAGACCTCAGAATTTGTGTATAAAGCCTTTAAATAAAGGGAACACTGTTCACATTTGCTATTTTGGCTGAATTGGCTGGAGTTTTTTGAATGAAACAGTTTCAATCCTGAAGATTCATGTATATATCTAAGAAAACTGCCTCATGTTGGAAGAACTCTTAAAATACACAATGATTGTACATTGAAATGATTAGAAACGTGAGAAAACAGTTAAAATACAAAGAAATACAGCCATACTTTCGTTAAGGCCCTGTTCAAACACTGAGATTAGAGGTATAAAGCTGTGAAATGACAAGATTACTGATAATGTAACAATTCTGGCTAACTGACTTGATGTTTTTCTGAAGAAAGGTCTTTCACACATGAAGAATTGCCATTTACACAGCTCGGAATTTGTACAAGAAGCCGTTAAATAAAGGGAATACTGTTCACATTTACTATTTTGGCCGAATTGGCTATAGTTTTTTGTGTGAAACAGTTTCAATCTTGAAGATTTATGTATATATATATCTAGAAAACTGTCTCATGTTGGTAATACTCTTAAAATACACAATGATCGTACATGGAAATGATTAGAAACATGTGAAAACCCTTAAAATACAAGTAAATACAGCCATACTTTGGTTAAGGCCCTGTTCAAACACTGAGATTGGAGGTATAAAGCTGTGAAATGACAAGATTACTGATAATGTAACTATTCTGGCTAACTGTCTTGGCATTTTTCTGAAGAAAGTTCTTTCAAACATGTAGAATTGTGGTTTATAGAGCTAAGAATTTGTGTATGAAGACTTTAAATAAAGAGAATACTGTTCACATTTACTATTTTGGCTGATTGGCTAGAGTTTTTTGAATGAAACAGTTCCAATCCTGAAGATTCATGTATATATATCTAAGAAAACTGTCTCATGTTGGTAATACACTTAAAATACACAATTATTGTACATGGAAATGATTAGAAATGTGTGAAAACCGTTAAGATACAAGTAAATACAGCCATACATTCGTTAAGCCACTGTTCAAACACTGAGATTAGAGGTATAAAGCTGTGAAATGACAAGATTACTGATAATGTAACAATTCTGGCTAACTGACTTGGCGTTTTTCTGAAGAAAGTTCTTTCAAACATGTAGAATTGCCATTTATAGACCTCAGAATTTTTGTATAAAGCCTTTAAATAAAGAGAACACTGTTCACATTTGCTATTTTGGCTGAATTGGCTGGAGTTTTTTGAATGAAACAGTTTCAATCCTGAAGATTCATGTATATATCTAAGAAAACTGCCTCATGTTGGAAGAACTCTTAAAATGCACAATGATTGTACATTGAAATGAATAGAAACGTGAGAAAACACTTAAAATACAAAGAAATACAGCCATACTTTCTTTAAGGCCCTGTTCAAACACTGAGATTAGAGGTATAAAGCTGTGAAATGACAAGATTACTGGTAATGTAACAATTCTGGCTAACTGACTTGATGTTTTTCTGAAGAAAGGTCTTTCACACATGAAGAATTGCCATTTACACAGCTCGGAATTTGTACATGAAGCCGTTAAATAAAGGGAATACTGTTCACATTTACTATTTTGGCCGAATTGGCTATAGTTTTTTGTGTGAAACAGTTTCAATCTTGAAGATTTATGTATATATATATCTAGAAAACTGTCTCATGTTGGTAATACTCTTAAAATACACAATGATCGTACATGGAAATGATTAGAAACATGTGAAAACCCTTAAAATACAAGTAAATACAGCCATACTTTGGTTAAGGCCCTGTCCAAACACTGAGATTAGAGGTATAAAGCTGTGAAATGACAAGATTACTGATAATGTAACTATTCTGGCTAACTGTCTTGGCGTTTTTCTGAAGAAAGTTCTTTCAAACATGTAGAATTGTGGTTTATAGAGCTCAGAATTGTGTATGAAGACTTTAAATAAAGAGAATACTGTTCACATTTACTATTTTGGCCTATTGGCCAGAGTTTTTTGAATGAAACAGTTTCAATCCTGAAGATTCATGTATATATATCTAAGAAAACTGTCTCATGTTGGTAATACACTTAAAATACATAATTATTGTACATGGAAATGATTAGAAATGTGTGAAAACCGTTAAGATACAAGTAAATACAGCCATACATTCGTTAAGCCACTGTTCAAACACTGAGATTAGAGGTATAAAGCTGTGAAATGACAAGATTACTGATAATGTAACAATTCTGGCTAACTGACTTGGCGTTTTACTGAAGAAAGTTCTTTCAAACATGTAGAATTGCCATTTATAGACCTCAGAATTTTTGTATAAAGCCTTTAAATAAAGAGAACACTGTTCACATTTGCTATTTTGGCTGAATTGGCTGGAGTTTTTTGAATGAAACAGTTTCAATCCTGAAGATTCATGTATATATCTAAGAAAACTGTCTCATGTTGGAAGAACTCTTAAAATACACAATGATTGTACATTGAAATGATTAGAAACGTGAGAAAACACTTAAAATACAAAGAAATACAGCCATACTTTCGTTAAGGCCCTGTTCAAACACTGAGATTAGAAGTATAAAGCTGTGAAATGACAAGATTACTGATAATGTAACAATTCTGGCTAACTGACTTGATGTTTTTCTGAAGAAAGGTCTTTCACACATGAAGAATTGCCATTTACAGAGCTCGGAATTTGTACATGAAGCCGTTAAATAAAGGGAATACTGTTCACATTTACTATTTTGGCCGAATTGGCTATAGTTTTTTGTGTGAAACAGTTTCAATCTTGAAGATTTATGTATATATAAATCTAGAAAACTGTCTCAAGTTGCTAATACTCTTAAAATACACAATGATCGTACATGGAAATGATTAGAAACATGTGAAAACCCTTAAAATACAAGTAAATACAGCCATACTTTGGTTAAGGCCCTGTTCAAACACTTGGAATAGAGGTATAAAGCTGTGAAATGACAAGATTACTGATAATGTAACTATTCTGGCTAACTGTCTTGGCGTTTTTCTGAAGAAAGTTCTTTCAAACATGTAGAATTGTGGTTTATAGAGCTCAGAATTTGTGTATGAAGACTTTAAATAAAGAGAATACTGTTCACATTTACTATTTTGGCCTACTGGCCAGAGTTTTTTGAATGAAACAGTTTCAATCCTGAAGATTCATGTATATATATCTAAGAAAACTGTCTCATGTTGGTAATACACTTAAAATACACAGTTATTGTACATGGAAATGATTAGAAATGTGTGAAAACCGTTAAGATACAAGTAAATACAGCCATACATTCGTTAAGCCACTGTTCAAACACTGAGATTAGAGGTATAAAGCTGTGAAATGACAAGATTACTGATAATGTAACAATTCTGGCTAACTGACTTGGCGTTTTTCTGAAGAAAGTTCTTTCAAACATGTAGAATTGCCATTTATAGACCTCAGAATTTTTGTATAAAGCCTTTAAATAAAGAGAACACTGTTCACATTTGCTATTTTGGCTGAATTGGCTGGAGTTTTTTGAATGAAACAGTTTCAATCCTGAAGATTCATGTATATATCTAAGAAAACTGTCTCATGTTGGAAGAACTCTTAAAATACACAATGATTGTACATTGAAATGATTAGAAACGTGAGAAAACACTTAAAATACAAAGAAATACAGCCATACTTTCGTTAAGGCCCTGTTCAAACACTGAGATTAGAGGTATAAAGCTGTGAAATGACAAGATTACTGATAATGTAACAATTCTGGCTAACTGACTTGATGTTTTTCTGAAGAAAGTTCTTGCACACATGAAGAATTGCCATTTACAGAGCTCGGAATTTGTACATGAAGCCGTTAAATAAAGGGAATACTGTTCACATTTACTATTTTGGCCGAATTGGCTATAGTTTGTTGTGTGAAACAGTTTCAATCTTGAAGATTTACGTATATATATATCTAGAAAACTGTCTCATGTTGGTAATACTCTTAAAATACACAATGATTCTACATGGAAATGATTAGAAACATGTGAACACCCTTAAAATACAAGTAAATACAGCCATACTTTGGTTAAGGCCCTGTTCAAACACTGAGATTAGAGGTATAAAGCTGTGAAATGAGAAGATTACTGATAATGTAACTATTCTGGCTAACTGTCTTGGCGTTTTTCTGAAGAAAGTTCTTTCAAACATGTAGAATTGTGGTTTATAGAGCTCAGAATTTGTGTATGAAGACTTTAAATAAAGAGAATACTGTTCACATTTACTATTTTGGCTGATTGGACAGAGTTTTTTGAATGAAACAGTTTCAATCCTGAAGATTCATGTATATATATCTAAGAAAACTGTCTCATGTTGGTAATACACTTAAAATACACAATTATTGTACATGGAAATGATTAGAAATGTGTGAAAACCGTTAAGATACAAGTAAATACAGCCATACATTCGTTAAGCCACTGTTCAAACACTGAGATTAGAGGTATAAAGGTGTGAAATGACAAGATTACTGATAATGTAACAATTCTGGCTAACTGACTTGGCGTTTTTCTGAAGAAAGTTCTTTCAAACATGTAGAATTGCCATTTATAGACCTCAGAATTTTTGTATAAAGCCTTTAAATAAAGAGAACACTGTTCACATTTGCTATTGTGGCTGAATTGGCTGGAGTTTTTTGAATGAAACAGTTTCAATCCTGAAGATTCATGTATATATCTAAGAAAACTGTCTCATGTTGGAAGAACTCTTAAAATACACAATGATTGTACATTGAAATGATTAGAAACGTGAGAAAACACTGAAAATACAAAGAAATACAGCCATACTTTCGTTAAGGCCCTGTTCAAACACTGAGATTCGAGGTATAAAGCTGTGAAATGACAAGATTACTGATAATGTAACAATTCTGGCTAACTGACTTGATGTTTTTCTGAAGAAAGGTCTTTCACACATGAAGAATTGCCATTTACAGAGCTCGGAATTTGTACATGAAGCCGTTAAATAAAGGGAATACTGTTCACATTTACTATTTTGGACGAATTGGCTATAGTTTTTTGTGTGAAACAGTTTCAATCTTGAAGATTTATGTATATATAAATCTAGAAAACTGTCTCATGTTGGTAATACTCTTAAAATACACAATGATCGTACATGGAAATGATTAGAAACATATGAAAACCCTTAAAATACAAGTAAATACAGCCATACTTTGGTTAAGGCCCTGTTCAAACACTTGGAATAGAGGTATAAAGCTGTGAAATGACAAGATTACTGATAATGTAACTATTCTGGCTAACGGTCTTGGCGTTTTTCTGAAGAAAGTTCTTTCAAACATGTAGAATTGTGGTTTATAGAGCTCAGAATTTGTGTATGAAGACTTTAAATAAAGAGAATACTGTTCACATTTACTATTTTGGCCTATTGGCCAGAGTTTTTTAAATGAAACAGTTTCAATCCTGAAGATTCATGTATATATATCTAAGAAAACTGTCTCATGTTGGTAATACACTTAAAATACACAATTATTGTACCTGGCAATGATTAGAAATGTGTGAAAACCGTTAAGATACAAGTAAATACAGCCATACATTCATTAAGCCACTGTTCAAACACTGAGATTAGAGGTATAAAGCTGTGAAATGACAAGATTACTGATAATGTAACAATTCTGGCTAACTGACTTGGCGTTTTTCTGAAGAAAGTTCTTTCAAACATGTAGAATTGCCATTTATAGACCTCAGAATTTGTGTATAAAGCCTTTAAATAAAGAGAACACTGTTCACATTTGCTATTTTGGCTGAATTGGCTGGAGTTTTTTGAATGAAACAGTTTCAATCCTGAAGATTCATGTATATATCTAAGAAAACTGCCTCATGTTGGAAGAACTCTTAAAATACACAATGATTGTACATTGAAATGATTAGAAACGTGAGAAAACAGTTAAAATACAAAGAAATACAGCCATACTTTCGTTAAGGCCCTGTTCAAACACTGAGATTAGAGGTATAAAGCTGTGAAATGACAAGATTACTGATAATGTAACTATTCTGGCTAACTGTCTTGGCGTTTTTCTGAAGAAAGTTCTTTCAAACATGTAGAATTGTGGTTTATAGAGCTCAGAATTTGTGTATGAAGACTTTAAATAAAGAGAATACTGTTCACATTTACTATTTTGGCCTATTGGCCAGAGTTTTTTGAATGAAACTGTTTCAATCCTGAAGATTCATGTATATATATCTAAGAAAACTGTCTCATGTTGGTAATACACTTAAAATACACAATTATTGTACATGGAAATGATTAGAAATGTGTGAAAACTGTTAAGATACAAGTAAATACAGCCATACATTCGTTAAGCCACTGTTCAAACACTGAGATTAGAGGTATAAAGCTGTGAAATGACAAGATTACTGATAATGTAACAATTCTGGCTAACTGACTTGATGTTTTTCGGAAGAAAGGTCTTTCACACATGAAGAATTGCCATTTACAGAGCTAGGAAATTGTGTATGAAGCCGTTAAATAAAGAGAATACTTTTCACATTTACTATTTTGGCTGAATTGGCTAGAGTTTTTTGAATGAAAGAGTTTCAATCCTGAAGATTCATGTATATATATCTAAGAAAACTGTCTCATGTTGGTAATACACTTAAAATACACAATTATTGTACATGGAAATGTTTAGAAACGTGTGAAAACCCTTAAAATACAAGTAAATACAGCCATACATTCATTAAGCCAGTGTTCAAACACTGAGATTAGAGGTATAAAGCTGTGAAATGACAAGATTACTGATAATGTAACATTCTGGCTAACTGACTTGGCGTTTTTCTGATGAAAGTTCTTTCAAACATGTAGAATTGCCATTTATAGACCTCAGAATTTGTGTATAAAGTCTTTAAATAAAGAGAACACTGTTCACATTTGCTATTTTGGCTGAATTGGCTGGAGTTTTTTGAATGAAACAGTTTCAATCCTGAAGATTCATGTATATATCTAAGAAAACTGTCTCACGTTGGAAGAACTCTTAAAATACACAATGATTGTACATGGAAATGATTAGAAACGTGAGAAAACACTTAAAATACAAAGAAATGCAGCCATACTTTCGTTAAGGCCCTGTTCAAACACTGAGATTCGAGGTATAAAGCTGTGAAATGACAAGATTACTGGTAATGTAACAATTCTGGCTAACTGACTTGATGTTTTTCTGAAGAAAGGTCTGTCACACATGAAGAATTGCCATTTACAGAGCTCGGAATTTGTGTATGAAGCCTTTAAATAAAGAGAATACTGTTCACATTTACTATTTTGGCTGAATTGGCTATAGTTTTTTTGTGTGAAACAGTTTCAATCTTGAAGATTTATGTATATATATATCTAGAAAACTGTCTCACGTTGGTAATACTCTTAAAATACACAATGATCGTACATGGAAATGATTACAAACATGTGAAAACCCTTAAAATACAAGTAAATACAGCCATACTTTCGCTAAGGCCCTCTAGAAACACTGAGATTAGAGGTATAAAGCTGTGAAATGACAAGATTACTGAAAATGTAACAATTCTGGCTAACTGACTTGGCGTTTTTCTGAAGAAAGTTCTTTCAAACATGTAGAATTGTGTTTTGTAGAGCTCAGAATTTGTGTATGAAGCCTTTAAATAAAGAGAATACAGTTCACATTTACTATTTTGGCTGAATTGGCTAGAGTTTTTTGAATGAAACAGTTTGAATCGTGAAGATTCCTGTATATATATCTAAGAAAACTGTCTCATGTTGGTAATACTCTTAAAATACACAATGATTGTACATGGAAATGATTAGAAACGTGTGAAAACCCTTAAAATACAAGTAAATACACCCACACATTCCTTAAGCCACTGTTCAAACACTGAGATTATAGGTATAGAGCTGTGAAATGACAAGATTACTGATAATGTAACAATTCTGGCTAACTGACTTGGCGTTTTTCTTAAGAAAGTTCTTTCTAACTTGTAGAATTGCCATTTATAGACCTCAGAATTTGTGTATAAAGCCTTTAAATAAAGGGAACACTGTTCACATTTGCTATTTTGGCTGAATTGGTTGGAGTTTATTGAATGAAACAGTTTCAATCTTGAACATTCATGTATACATATGTAAGAAAACGGTCTCATGTTGGTAATACTCGTAAAATACAAAATGATTGTACATGGATATGATTAGAAACATGTGAAAACCCTTAAAATACAAGTAAATACAGCCATACTTTCGTTAAGGCCCTGTTCAAACACTGAAATAGCGGTATAAAGCTGTGAAATGACAAGATTACTGATAATGTAACAATTCTGGCTAACTGATTTGATGTATTTCTGAAGAGAGGTCTTTCATACATGAAGAATTGCCATTTACAGAGCTCGGAATTTGTGTATGAAGCCATTAAATAAAGAGCATACTGTACACATTTACTATTTTGGCTGAATTGGCTATAGTTTTTTGTATGAAACAGTTTCAATCTGAAGATTTATGTATATATATCTAGAAAACTGTCTCATGTTGGTCATACCCGTAAAATACAAAATGATTGTACATGGATATGATTGGAAACATTTGAAAACCCTTAAAATACAAGTAAATACAGCCATACTTTCGTTAAGTGCCTCTTGATACACTGAGATTAGAGGTATAAAGCTGTGAAATGACAAGCTTACTGAAAATGTAATAATTCTGGCTAACTGACGGCGTTTTTTGGAAGAAAGTTCTTTCAAACATGTAGAATTGTGGTTTGTAGAGCTCAGAATTTGTGTATGAAGCCTTCAAATAAATAGAATGCTCTTCACATTTGCTATTTTGGCTTAATTGGCTAGAGTTTTTTGAATGAAACAGTTTGAATCCTGAAGATTCATGTATATATATCTAAGAAAACTGTCTCATGTTGGTAATACTCTTAACATACACAATGATTTGACATGGAAATGATTAGAAACATATGAAAACCCTTAAAATACAAGTAAATACAGCCATACTTTGGTAAAGTCCCTGTTCAAACATTGAGATTAGAGGTATAAAGCTCTGAAATGATAAGATTACTGATAATGTAGGAATTCTGGCTAACTGACTTAATGTTTTTCTGAAGAAAGGTCTTTCACACATGAAGAATTGCCATTTACAGAGCTCAGAATTTATGTATGAAGCCTTTAAATAAAGAGAATACTGTTCACATTTACTATTTTGACTGAATTGGCTAGAGTTTTATGAATGAAACAGTTTGAATCCTGAAGATTCATGTATATATATCTAAGAAAACTGTCTCATGTTGGAAGAACTCTTAAAATACACAATGATTGTACATTGAAATGATTAGAACCGTGAGAAAACCCTTAAAATACAAGGAAATACAGCCATGCTTTTGTTAAGGCCCTGTTCAAACACTGAGATTAGAAGTATAAAGCTGTGAAATGAAAAGATTACTAATAATGTTACAATTCTGGCTAACTGACTTGATGTTTTTCTGAAGAAATTTCTTTCAAACATGTAAAATTGTGGTTTGTAGAGCTCAGAATTTGTGTATGAAGCCTCTAAATAAAGAGAATACTGTTCACATTGACTATTTTGGGGTAATTGGCTAGGGTGTTCTGAATGAATCAGTTTGAATCCTGAACATTCATGTATATATATATAAGATAAATGTCTCATGTTGGTAATACTCTTAAAATACACAATGATTCTAACTGGAAATGATTAGAAACATGTGAAAACCCTTAAAATACAAGTAAATACAGCCATACTGTCGTTAAGCCCCTCCTGAAACACTGAGATTAGAGGTATAAAGGTGTGAAATGACAAGATTACTGATAATGTAAAAATTCTGGCTAACTGACTTGATGTTTTTCTGAAGAAAGGTCTTTCACACATGAAGAATTGCCATTTACAGAGCTAGGAAATTGTGTATGAAGCCGTTAAATAAAGAGAATACTTTTCACATTTACTATTTTGGCTGAATTGGCTAGAGTTTTTTGAATGAAAGAGTTTCAATTCTGAAGATTCATGTATATATATCTAAGAAAACTGTCACATCTTGGTAATACACTTAAAATACACAATTATTGTACATGGAAATGATTAGAAACGTGTGAAAACCCTTAAAATAAAAGTAAATACAGCCATACATTCATTAAGCCACTGTTCAAACACTGAGATTAGAGGTATAAAGCTGTGAAATGACAAGATTACTGATAATGTAACAATTCTGGCTAACTGACTTGGCGTTTTTCTGATGAAAGTTCTTTCAAACATGTAGAATTGCCATTTATAGACCTCAGAATTTGTGTATAAAGCCTTTAAATAAAGAGAACACTGTTCACATTTGCTATTTTGGCTGAATTGGCTGGAGTTTTTTGAATGAAACAGTTTCAATCCTGAAGATTCATGTATATATCTAAGAAAACTGTCTCACGTTGGAAGAACTCTTAAAATACACAATGATTGTACATGGAAATGATTAGAAACGTGAGAAAACACTTAAAATACAAAGAAATGCAGCCATACTTTCGTTAAGGCTCTGTTCAAACACTGAGATTCGAGGTATAAAGCTGTGAAATGACAAGATTACTGGTAATGTAACAATTCTGGCTAACTGACTTGATGTTTTTCTGAAGAAAGGTCTGTCACACATGAAGAATTGCCATTTACAGAGCTCGGAATTTGTGTATGAAGCCTTTAAATAAAGAGAATACTGTTCACATTTACTATTTTGGCTGAATTGGCTATAGTTTTTTTGTGTGAAACAGTTTCAATCTTGAAGATTTATGTATATATATATCTAGAAAACTGTCTCACGTTGGTAATACTCTTAAAATACACAATGATCGTACATGGAAATGATTACAAACATGTGAAAACCCTTAAAATACAAGTAAATACAGCCATACTTTCCCTAAGGCCCTCTAGAAACACTGAGATTAGAGGTATAAAGCTGTGAAATGACAAGATTACTGAAAATGTAACAATTCTGGCTAACTGACTTGGCGTTTTTCTGAAGAAAGTTCTTTCAAACATGTAGAATTGTGTTTTGTAGAGCTCAGAATTTGTATATGAAGCCTTTAAATAAAGAGAATACTGTTCACATTTACTATTTTGGCGTAATTGGCTAGAGTTTTTTGAATGAAACAGTTTGAATCCTGAAGATTCATGCATATGTATCTAAGAAAACTGTCTCATGTTGGTAATACTCTTAAAATACACAATGATTCTACATGGAAATGATTAGAAACATGTGAAAACCCTTAAAATACAAGTAAGTACAGCCATACTGTCGTTAAGGCCCTCCTGAAACACTGATATTAGAAGTATAAAGCTGTGAAATGACAAGATTACTGAAAATGTAACAATTCTGGCTAACTGACTTGGCGTTTTTCTGAAGAAAGTTCTTTCAAACATGTAGAATTGTGGTTTATAGAGCTCAGAATTTGTGTATGAAGCCTTCAAATAAAGAGAATACTGTTCACATTTACTATTTTGGCTGAATTGGCTAGAGTTTTTTGAATGAAACAGTTTGAATCCTGAAGATTCATGTATATATATCTAAGAAAACTGTCTCATGTTGGTAATACTCTTAAAATACACAATGATT
Source organism: Myotis yumanensis (assembly GCF_028538775.1). Classification (NCBI taxonomy): domain Eukaryota; kingdom Metazoa; phylum Chordata; class Mammalia; order Chiroptera; family Vespertilionidae; genus Myotis; species Myotis yumanensis. The sequence continues at coordinate 29,408 of NW_027223910.1, forward strand.
GTACATGGAAATGATTAGAAACGTGTGGAAACAGACTGAAAGTGAAGGGATTGAAAAATATCTTTCACGCAAATGGAATAAAAAATAAAGCTGGGGTAGCAATACTTATATCTGACAAAATACATCTCAAAGTGAAGGCCATAACCAGAGATAAGGAAGGCCACTTCATAATACTAAAGGGATCAATACAACAAGAAGATATAACCCTGGTAAACATATATGCACCCAATGCAGGAGCACCCACATACATAAGAAAACTTCTGGAAGATATCAGGGGAGATATCGACAATAACACAATCATAGTAGGGGACTTTAATACACCACTGACATCACTGGATAAATCCGCTAGACAAAAACTCAGCAAAGAAACAGCAATCCTAAATGACTCACTAGATCAGATGGACTTAATTGACATCTTCAGAACACTACACCCCACAGCTGCGGAATATACATTCCTCTCAGGTGTTCATGGGACATATTCAAATATAGACCACATATTGGGTCACAAGCAAAGTCTCCACAAATTCAAGAAGATTGAGATCATAAAAAGCATCTTCTCAGACCACGATGGCATAATGTTAGAAATAAACTACAATAAAAACAACCCAAAATACTCAAACACTTGGAAGCTGAATAGCATGTTATTAAATATTGATTGGGTTACCGATGACATCAAAGAAGAAATTAAAAACATCCTGGACACTAATGACAATGAAAACACAACAATCCAAAACCTCTGGGACACAATGAAAGCAGTCCTGAGAGGGAAGTTTATAGCTCTACAGGCCTATCTCAAAAAACAAGAAAAAATGGTAGTTAATCATCTAACTCTACAACTGAAAGAATTAGAAAGAGAGCAACAAGAAAACCCCAGAGTGAGCAGAAGGAAGGAGATAATAAAGATTAGAGCAGAAATCAATGACATAGAGACCAAAAAAACAATACAGAAAATCAATGAAACCAAGAGCTGGTTCTTTGAAAGGATAAACAAGATTGACAAACCCCTCTCCAGGCTCACCAAGAAGCAAAGAGAAAGGTCCCAAATAAACCAAATCAGAAACGATAGAGGCGAAATAACAACAGACCCCACAGAAATACAAATGATTGTTAAACAATACTATGGGCAACTCTACTCCAACAAACTAGACAACCTGGAGGAAATGGACAAATTCCTAGAAAAATACAACTTTCCAAAACTCAATCAGGAAGAATCTAAAAACCTCAATAGGCCAATAACTATGGAAGAAATTGAAGCAGTCATCAGAAAGCTTCCAGCAAACAAAAGCCCAGGGCCAGACGGCTTCACAGGGGAGTTCTACCAAACATTCAAGGAAGAACTAAAACCTACCCTCCTCAGACTACTACAAAAAATTCAAGAGGAAGGAACGCTTCCAAGCTCATTCTATGAAGCCAGCATCACCCTAATACCAAAACCAGGTAAAGACATCACAATGAAAGAGAATTACAGGCCAATATCCCTCATGAACATAGATGCCAAAATCCTCAACAAAATCTTAGCAAATCGGATCCAGCAGTACATCAGAAGAATCATACACCATGACCAAGTAGGATTTATCCAAGAGATGCAAGGATGGTACAACATCCGTAAATCAATAAATGTGATACATCACATAAACAAATTGAAAGAAAAAAACCACATGGTCATATCAATTGATGCAGAAAAAGCATTCGACAAAATCCAACACCCATTTTTGATAAAAACTCTCAGAAAGGTGGGAATAGAAGGATCATACCTCAACATAATAAAAGCCATATATGACAGGCCCACAGCCAACATCATACTCAATGGTCAAAAACTAACACCATTTCCCCTAAGAACAGGAACAAGACAGGGATGCCCACTCTCACCACTCCTGTTCAACATAGTACTGGAAGTATTAGCCATTGCAATTAGGCAAGAAGAAGAAATAAAAGGCATCCAAATTGGAAAAGAGGAAGTAAAACTGTCCTTATTTGCAGATGACATGATATTATACATACAAAACCCTAGAGACTCCATCAAAAAGCTACTAGACTTAATACATGAATTTGGCAATGTAGCAGGATACAAAATTAACCCCAAGAAATCTGAGGCATTTCTATACACCAATAGTGAACTTTCAGAAAGAGAGATTAGAAAAACAATCCCATTTACCATCGCACCAAAAAAATTAAGATACCTAGGAATAAACTTAACTAAAGAGGTTAAAGACCTCTACTCAGAAAACTACAGGACGTTGAAAAAAGAGATAGAGGAAGACATAAACAGATGGAAGAACATACCATGTTCTTGGATTGGTAGAATCAACATCATTAAAATGTCCATACTACCCAAAGCAATCTATAAATTCAACGCACTTCCCATTAAAATACCAATGGCCTTCTTCAAAGATCTAGAACGAACTCTCCAAAAATTCATCTGGAATAAAAAAAGACCCCGAATAGCTGCAGCGATCCTGAGAAAGAACAAAGTAGGTGGGATCTCAATGCCAGATATCAAACTGTATTACAAAGCCACTGTTCTCAAAACTGCCTGGTACTGGCACAAGAACAGACATATAGACCAGTGGAATAGAATAGAGAGTCCAGAAATTAGCCCGAACCAATATGCTCAATTAATTTTTGACAAAGGAGGCATGAACATACAATGGAGCCAAGATAGTCTCTTCAATAAATGGTGTTGGGAAAATTGGACAGATATATGCAAGAAAATGAAACTAGACCACCAACTTACACCATACACAAGAATAAACTCAAAATGGATAAAGGACTTAAATGTACAACAGGAAACCATAAAAATTCTAGAAGAATACAAAGGCAACAAAATCTCAGACTTATGCCAAAACAATTTCTTCACTGATACAGCTCCTAGGGCAGTTGAAACTAAAGAGAAACTGAACAAATGGGACGACATCAAAATAAAAAGCTTCTGCACAGCAAAAGAAACCATCAACAAAACAACAAGAAAACCCACCTCTTGGGAAAACATATTTGCCAACGTCATATCTGATAAGGGCTTAATCTCCAAAATTTATAGGGAACTCATACAACTTAACAAAAAGAAGTTAAATAATCCAATCAAAAAATGGGCAAAGGATCTAAATAGACACCTTTCAAAAGAGGACATTCAGAAAGCCAAGAGGCATATGAAAACATGCTCAAAGTCACTAATCATCCGAGAGATGCAAATCAAAACAACAATGACGTACCATCTCACACCTGTCAGAATGGCCATCATCAACAAATCAACAAACAACAAGTGCTGGAGAGGATGTGGAGAAAAAGGAACACTTGTGCACTGCTGGTGGGAATGCAGACTGGTGCAGCCACTATGGAAGGCAGTATGGAGGTTCCTCAAAAAATTGGAAATGGAACTCCCATTTGACCTTGTGATCCCACTACTAGGAATATATCCCAAGAAACCAGAAACACCTATCAGAAAGGATATATATAACCAGATGTTCATAGCAGCACAATTCACCATAGCTAAGATCTGGAAACAGCCTAAGTGCCCATCAGTAGATGAATGGATTAGAAAACTGTGGTACATCTACACGATGGAATATTATGCTGCTGTTAAAAAGAAGGAACTCCTACCATTTGCAACATCATGGATGGAACTGGAGAGCATTATGATAAGTGAAACAAGCCAGTCAATGAAGGAAAAATACCACATGATCTCACTCATTCATGGATAATAAAGACCATTACAAACTTTTAAACAATAATACATACAGAGGCAGAGCTGCCTCAAACTGATTGTCAAACTGCAGTGGGAAGGCCAGAGAGAGTTGGGGGGCAGGAGGGTGGGGAGTAAGAGATCAACCGAAGGACTTGTATTCATGCATATAAGCATAACTAATGGACATAAGACACTGGGGGGTAAGGGAGGGTAGGGGTTTGTCAAGGGCGGGGGGGCGGGGGGGGAAGGACACTTATGTAATACCCTTTGTAATACTTTAAGCGAAAAATAAAAAAAAAGAAACGTGTGAAAACCCTTAAAATACAAGTAAATACAGCCATACTTTCCCTAAGGCCCTCTTGAAACACTGAGATTAGAGGTATAAAGCTGTGAAATGACAAGATTACTGATAATGTAACAATTCTGGCTAACTGACTTGGCGTTTTTCTGAAGAATGTTCTTTCAAACATGTAGAATTGTGGTTAAAAGAGCTCAGAATTTGTGTATGAAGCCTTTAAATAAAGAGAATACTGTTCACATTTACTATTTTGGCTGAATTTTCTAGAGTTTTTTGAATGAAACAGTATGAATCCTGAAGATTCATGTATATATATCTAAGAAAACGGTCTCATGTTGGTAATACTCTTAAAATACACAATGATTGTACATGGAAATGATTAGAAACATGTGAAAATCCTTAAAACCAAGGAAATACAGCCATACTTTCGTTAAGGCCCTGTTCAAACACTGAGATTAGAGGTACAAAGCTGTGAAATGACAAGATTACTGATAATGTAACAATTCTGGCTAAGTGGCTTGGCATTTTTCTGAAGAAAGTTCTTTCTAACATGTAGAATTGCCATTTATAGACCTCAGAATTTGTGTATAAAGCGTTTAAATAAAGAGAACACTGTTCACATTTGCTATTTTGGCTGAATTGTCTATAGTTGTTTGTTTGAAACAGTTTCAATCTTGAAGATTTATGTATATATATCTAAGAAAACGGTCTCATGTTGGTAATACTGTTAAAATACACAATGATTGTGCATCGAAATGATTAGAAACATGTGAAAACCCTTAAAATACAAGTAAATACAGCCATACTTTCCTTAAGGCCCTCTGGAAACACTGAGATTAGAGGTATAATGCTGTGAAATGACAAGATTACTGATAATGTAACAATTCTGGCTAACTGACTTGGCGTTTTTCTGAAGAAAGTTCTTTCTAACATGTAGAATTGTGGTTTATAGAGCTCAGAATTTGTGTATGAAGCCTTTAAATAAAGAGAATACTGTTCACATTAATATTTTGGCTGAATTGACTAGAGTTTTTTGAATGAAACAGTTTCAATCCTGAAGATTCATGTATATATATCTAAGAAAACTGTCTCATTTTGGTAATACTCTTAAAATACACCATGATTGTACATGGAAATGATTAGAAACGTGTGAAAACCCTTAAAATACAAGTAAATACAGCCATATATTCTTTAATCCACTAATCTCGTTAAACACTGAGATTAGAGGTAAATAGCTGTGAAATGACAAGATTACTGATAATGTAACAATTCTGGCTAACTGACTTGGCGTTTTTCTGAAGAAAGTTCTTTCAAACATGTAGAATTGCCATTTATAGACCTCAGAATTTGTGTATAAAACCTTTAAATAAAGAGAACACTGTTCACATTTGCTATTTTGGCTGAATTGGCTGGAGATTTTGAATGAAACAGTTTCAATCTTGAAGATTCATGTATACATATGTAAGAAAACTGTCTCATGTTGTAATACTCTTAAAATACACAAAGATTGTTCTTGGAAATCATTAGAAATGTGAGAAAACCCTTAAAATACAAGGAAATACAGCAATATTTCATTAGGGCCCTGTTAAAACACTGAAATTAGAAGTATAAAGCTGTGAAATGACAACATTACTGATAATGTTACAATTCTGGGTAACTGACTTGATGTTTTTACGAAGAAAGGTCTTTCACAAATGAAGAATTGCCATTGACATAGCTCGGAATTTGTGTATGATGCCGTTAAATAAGGCGAATACTGTTCACATTTACTATTTTGGCTGAATTGGCTATAGTTGTTTGTTTGAAACAGTTTCAATCTTGAAGATTTATATATATATCTATGAAAAATGTCTCATGTTGGTAATACTCTTAAAATACAGAACAATTGTACATGGATATGATTAGAAACGTGTGAAAACCCTTAAAATACAAGTAAATACAGGAATACTTTCCTTAAGGCCCTCTTGAAACACTGAGATTAGAGGTATAAAGCTGTGAAATGACAAGATTACTGATAATGTAACTATTCTGGCTAACTGACTTGGCGTTTTTCTGAAGAAATACTTTCAAACATGTAGAATTGCGGTTTATAGAGCTCAGAATTTGAGTATGAAGCCTTTAAATACAGAGAATACTGTTCACATTTACTATTTTGACTGAATTAGCTAGAGTTTTTTGAATGAAACAGTTTAAATCCTGAAGATTCATGTATATATATATAAGAAAACTGTCTCATGTTGGTAGAACTCTTAAAAAACACAATGATTGTACATGGAAATGATTAGAAACGTGTGAAAACCCTTAAAATACAAGTAAATACAGCCATTCTTTCCTTAAGGCCCTGTTCAAACGCTGAGATTAGAGGTATAAAGCTGTGAAATGACAAGATTACTGATAATGTAACAATTCAGGCTAACTGTCTTGGCGTTTTTCTGAAGAAAGGTCTTTCATACATGAAGAATTGCCATTTACAGAGCTCTGAATTTGTGTATGAAGGCGTTAAATAAAGAGCATATTCTTCACATTTACTATTTTGGCTGAATTGGCTATAGTTTTTTGTATGAAACAGTTTCAATCTTGAAGATTTATGTATATATATCTAGAAAACTGTCTCATGTTGGTCATACTCGTAAAATACACAATGATTCGACATGGAAATGATTAGAAACATGTGAAAACCCTTAAAATACAAGTAAATACAGCCATACTTTCGCTAAGGCCCTCTTGAAACCCTGAGATTAGAGGTATAAAGCTGTGAAATGACTAGATTACTGAAAATGTAACAATTCTGGCTAACTGACTTTGCGTTTTTCTGAAGAAAGTCCTTTCAAACATGTAGAATTGTGTTTTGTAGAGCTCAAAATATGTGTATGAAGCCTTTAAATAAAGACAATACTGTTCATATTTACTATTTTGGCGAAATTGTCTAGAGTTTTTTGAATGAAACAGTGTGAATCCTGAAGATTCATGTATATATATCTAAGAAAACTGTCTCATGTTGGTAATACTCTTAAAATACACAATGATTGTACATAGAAATGATTTGAAACATGAGAAAACCCTTAAAATACAAGGAAATACAGCCATGCTTTCGTTAAGGCCCTGTTCAAACACTGAAATAGAGGTATAAAGCTGTGAAATGACAAGATTACTGATAATGTAACTATTCTGGCTAACTGTCTTGGCGTTTTTCTGAAGAAAGTTCTTTCAAACATGTAGAATTGTGGTTTATAGAGCTCAGAATTTGTGTATGAAGACTTTAAATAAAGAGAATACTGTTCACATTTACTATTTTGGCCTATTGGCCAGAGTTTTTTGAATGAAACAGTTTCAATCCAGAAGATTCATGTATATATATCTAAGAAAACTGTCTCATGTTGGTAATACACTTAAAATGCACAATTATTGTACATGGAAATGATTAGAAATGAGTGAAAACCGTTAGGATACAAGTAAATACAGCCATACATTCGTTAAGCCACTGTTCAAACACTGAGATTAGAGGTATAAAGCTGTGAAATGACAAGATTACTGATAATGTTACAATTCTGGCTAACTGACTTGATGTATTTCTGAAGAAAGTTCTTTCATACATGAAGAATTGCCATTTACAGAGCTCAGAATTTGTGTATGAAGCCGTTAAATAAAGAGCAGACTCTTCACATTTACTATTTTGGCTGAATTGGCTATAGTTTTTTGTATTGAACAGTTTCAGTCTTGAAGATTTATGTATATATATCTAGAAAACTGTCTCATGTTGGTCATACTCATAAAATACACAATGATTTGACATGGAAATGATTAGAAACATGTGAAAACCCTTAAAATACAAGTAAATACAGCCATACTTTGGTTAAGGCCCTGTTCAAACACTGAGATTAGAGGTATAAAGCTGTGAAATGACAAGATTACTGATAATGTAACAATTCTGGCTAACTGACTTGGCGTTTTTCTGAAGAAAGCTCTTTCAAACATGTAGAATTGCCATTTATAGACGTCAGAATTTGGGTATAAAGCGTTTAAATAAAGAGAACACTGTTCAAATTTGCTATTTTGGCTGAATTGGCTGGAGTTTTTTGAATGAAACAGTTTCAATCCTGAAGATTCATGTTTATATCTAAGAAAACTGTCTCATGTTGGAAGAACTCTTAAAATACACAATGATTGTACATTGAAATGATTAGATACATGAGAAAACACTTAAAATACAAAGAAATACAGCCATATTTTCGTTAAGGCCCTGTTCAAACACTGAGATTAGAGGTATAAAGCTGTGAAATGACAAGATTACTGGTAATGTTACAATTCTGGCTAACTGACTTGATGTATTTCTGAAAAAAGGTCTTTCATACATGAAGAATTGCCATTTACAGAGCTCAGAATTTGCGTATGAAGCCGTTAAATAAAGAGCATACTCTTCACATTTACTATTTTGGCTGAATTGGCTATAGTTTTTTGTATGAAACACTTTCAATCTTGAAGATTTATGTATATATATCAAGAAAACTGTCTCATGTTGGTCACACTCGTAAAATACACAATGATTCGACATGGAAATGATTAGAAACATGTGAAAACCCTTAAAATACAAGTAAATACAGCCATACTTTCGCTAAGGCCCTCTTGAAACCCTGAGATTAGAGGTATAAAGCTGTGAAATGACTAGATTACTGAAAATGTAACAATTCTGGCTAACTGACTTTGCATTTTTCTGAAGAAAGTCCTTTCAAACATGTAGAATTGTGTTTTGTAGAGCTCAAAATATGTGTATGAAGCCTTTAAATAAAGAGAATACTGTTCATATTTACTATTTTGGCGAAATTGTCTAGAGTTTTTTGAATGAAACAGTGTGAATCCTGAAGATTCATTTATATATATCTAAGAAAACTGTATCATGTTGGTAATACTCTTAAAATACACAATGATTGTACATGGAAATGATTTGAAACATGAGAAAAACCATAAAATACAAAGAAATACAGCCATACTTTCGTTAAGGCCCTGTTCAAACACTGAGATTAGAGGTATAAAGCTGTGAATTGATAAGATTACTGATAATATAACAATTCAGGCTAACTGACTTGGCGTTTTTCTGAAGAAAGTTCTTTCAAACATGTAGAATTGCCATTTATAGACCTCAGAATTTTTGTATAAAGCCTTTAAATAAAGAGAACACTGTTCACATTTGCTATTATGGCTGAATTGGCTGGTGTTTTTTGAATGAAACAGTTTCAATCCTGAAGATTCATGTATATATCTAAGAAAACTGTCTCATGTTGGAAGAACTCTTAAAATACACAATCATTGTACATTGAAATGATTAGAAACGTGAGAAAACACTTAAAATACAAAGAAATACAGCCATACTTTCGTTAAAGCCCTGTTCAAACACTGAGATTAGAGGTATAAAGCTGTGAAATGACAAGATTACTGATAATGTAACAATTCTGGCTAACTGACTTGATGTTTTTCTGAAGAAAGGTCTTTCACACATGAAGAATTGCCATTTACAGAGCTCGGAATTTGTATATGAAGCCATTAAATAAAGAGAATACTGTTCACATTTACTATTTTGGCTGAATTGGCTATAGTTTTTTGTGTGAAACAGTTTCAATCTTGAAGATTTATGTATATATATATCTAGAAAACTTTCTCATGTTGGTCATACTCGTAAAATACACAATGATTTGACATGGAAATGATTAGAAACATGTGAAAACCCTTAAAATACAAGTAAATACAGCCTTACTTTCGCTAAGGCCCTCTTGAAACACTGAGAAGATAGGTATAAAGCTGTGAAATGACAAGATTACTGAAAATGTAACAATTCTGGCTAACTGACTTGGCGTTTTTCTGAAGAAAGTTTTTTCAAACATGTAGAATTGTGTTTTGCAGAGCTCAGAATTTGTGTATGAAGCCTTTAAATAAAGAGAATACTGTTCACATTTACATTTTTGCCGAAATTGGCTAGAGTTTTTTGAATGAAACAGTTTGAATCCTGAAGATTCATGTATATATATCTAAAAAAACTGTCTCATGTTGGTAATACTCTTAAAATACACAATGATTCTACATGGAAATGATTACAAACATGTGAAAACCCTTAAAATACAAGTAAATACAGCCATACTCTCGTTAAGGCCCTCCTGAAACACTGAGATTAGAGGTATAAAGCTATGAAATGACAAGATTACTGATAATGTAACAATTCTGGCTAACTGATTTGATGTTTTTCTGAAGAAAGGTCTTTCACACATGAAGAATTGCCATTTACAGAGCTCGGAATTTGTACATGAAGCCGTTAAATAAAGGGAATACTGTTCACATTTACTATTTTGGCCGAATTGGCTATAGTTTTTGTGTGAAACAGTTTCAATCTTGAAGATTTATGTATATATATATCTAGAAAACTGTCTCATGTTGGTAATACTCTTAAAATACACAATGATCGTACACGGAAATGATTAGAAACATGTGAAAACCCTTAAAATACAAGTAAATACAGCCATACTTTCGTTAAGGCCCTGTTCAAACACTAGGATTAGAGGTATAAAGCTGTGAAATGACAAGATTACTGATAATGTAACTATTCTGGCTAACTGTCTTGGCGTTTTTCTGAAGAAAGTTCTTTCAAACATGTAGAATTGTGGTTTATAGAGCTCAGAATTTGTGTATGAAGACTTTAAATAAAGAGAATACTGTTCACATTTACTATTTTGGCTGATTGGCTAGAGTTTTTTGAATGAAACAGTTTCAATCCTGAAGATTCATGTATATATATCTAAGAAAACTGTCTCATGTTGGTAATACACTTAAAATACACAGTTACTGTACATGGAAATGATTAGAAATGTGTGAAAACCGTTAAGATACAAGTAAATACAGCCATACTTTCGTTAAGCCACTGTTCAAACACTGAGATTAGAGGTATAAAGCTGTGAAATGACTAGATTACTGATAATGTAACAATTCTGGCTAACTGACTTGGCGTTTTTCTGAAGAAAGTTCTTTCAAACATGTAGAATTGCCATTTATAGACCTCAGAATTTTTGTATAAAGCCTTTAAATAAAGAGAACACTGTTCACATTTGCTATTTTGCTGAATTGGCTGGAGTTTTTTGAATGAAACAGATTCAATCCTGAAGATTCATGTATATATCTAAGAAAACTGTCTCATGTTGGAAGAACTCTTAAAATACACAATGATTGTACATTGAAATGATTAGAAACGTGAGAAAACACTTAAAATACAAAGAAATACAGCCATACTTTCGTTAAGGCCCTGTTCAAACACTGAGATTAGAGGTATAAAGCTGTGAAATGACAAGATTACTGATAATGTAACAATTCTGGCTAACTGACTTGATGTTTTTCTGAAGAAAGGTCTTTCACACATGAAGAATTGCCATTTACAGAGCTCGGAATTTGTACATGAAGCCGTTAAATACAGGGAATACTGTTCACATTTACTATTTTGGCCGAATTGGCTATAGTTTTTTGTGTGAAACAGTTTCAATCTTGAAGATTTATGTATATATATATGTAGAAAACTGTCTCATGTTGGTAATACTCTTAATATACACAATGATCGTACATGAAAATGATTAGAAACATGTGAAAACCCTTAAAATACAAGTAAATACAGCCGTACTTTGGTTAAGGCCCTGTTCAAACACTGAGATTAGAGGTATAAAGCTGTGAAATGACAAGATTACTGATAATGCAACTATTCTGGCTAACTGTCTTGGCGTTTTTCTGAAGAAAGTTCTTTCAAACATGTAGAATTGTGGTTTATAGAGCTCAGAATTTGTGTATGAAGACTTTAAATAAAGAGAATACTGTTCACATTTACTATTTTGGCCTACTGGCCAGAGTTTTTTGAATGAAACAGTTTCAATCCTGAAGATTCATGTATATATATCTAAGAAAACTGTCTCATGTTGGTAATACACTTAAAATACACAATTATTGTACATGTAAATGATTAGAAATGTGTGAAAACCGTTAAGATACAAGTAAATACAGCCATACATTCGATAAGCCACTGTTCAAACACTGAGATTAGAGGTATAAAGCTGTGAAATGACAAGATTACTGATAATGTAACAATTCTGGCTAACTGACTTGGCGTTTTTCTGAAGAAAGCTCTTTCAAACATGTAGAATTGTGGTTTATAGAGCTCAGAATTTGTGTATGAAGACTTTAAATAAAGAGAATACTGTTCATATTTACTATTTTGGCGAAATTGTCTAGAGTTTTTTGAATGAAACAGTGTGAATCCTGAAGATTCATTTATATATATCTAAGAAAACTGTCTCATGTTGGTAATACTCTTAAAATACACAATGATTGTACATGGAAATGATTTGAAACATGAGAAAACCCATAAAATACAAAGAAATACAGCCATACTTTCGTTAAGACCCTGTTCAAACACTGAGATTAGAGGTATAAAGCTGTGAATTGATAAGATTACTGATAATATAACAATTCTGGCTAACTGACTTGGCGTTTTTCTGAAGAAAGTTCTTTCAAACATGTAGAATTGCCATTTATAGACCTCAGAATTTTTGTATAAAGCCTTTAAATAAAGAGAACACTGTTCACATTTGCTATTATGGCTGAATTGGCTGGTGTTTTTTGAATGAAACAGTTTCAATCCTGAAGATTCATGTATATATCTAAGAAAACTGTCTCATGTTGGAAGAACTCTTAAAATACACAATCATTGTACATTGAAATGATTAGAAACGTGAGAAAACACTTAAAATACAAAGAAATACAGCCATACTTTCGTTAAAGCCCTGTTCAAACACTGAGATTAGAGGTATAAAGCTGTGAAATGACAAGATTACTGATAATGTAACAATTCTGGCTAACTGACTTGATGTTTTTCTGAAGAAAGGTCTTTCACACATGAAGAATTGCCATTTACAGAGCTCGGAATTTGTATATGAAGCCATTAAATAAAGAGAATACTGTTCACATTTACTATTTTGGCTGAATTGGCTATAGTTTTTTGTGTGAAACAGTTTCAATCTTGAAGATTTATGTATATATATATCTAGAAAACTGTCTCATGTTGGTCATACTCGTAAAATACACAATGATTTGACATGGAAATGATTAGAAACATGTGAAAACCCTTAAAATACAAGTAAATACAGCCTTACTTTCGCTAAGGCCCTCTTGAAACACTGAGAAGATAGGTATAAAGCTGTGAAATGACAAGATTACTGAAAATGTAACAATTCTGGCTAACTGACTTGGCGTTTTTCTGAAGAAAGTTTTTTCAAACATGTAGAATTGTGTTTTGCAGAGCTCAGAATTTGTGTATGAAGCCTTTAAATAAAGAGAATACTGTTCACATTTACATTTTTGCCGAAATTGGCTAGAGTTTTTTGAATGAAACAGTTTGAATCCTGAAGATTCATGTATATATATCTAAAAAAACTGTCTCATGTTGGTAATACTCTTAAAATACACAATGATTCTACATGGAAATGATTACAAACATGTGAAAACCCTTAAAATACAAGTAAATACAGCCATACTCTCGTTAAGGCCCTCCTGAAACAATGAGATTAGAGGTATAAAGCTGTGAAATGACAAGATTACTGATAATGTAACAATTCTGGCTAAATGACTTGATGTTTTTCTGAAGAAAGGTCTTTCACACATGAAGAATTGCCATTTACAGAGCTCGGAATTTGTACATGAAGCCGTTAAATAAAGGCAATACTGTTCACATTTACTATTTTGGCCGAATTGGCTATAGTTTTTTGTGTGAAACAGTTTCAATCTTGAAGATTTATGTATATATATATATCTAGAAAACTGTCTCATGTTGGTAATACTCTTAAAATACACAATGATCGTACACAGAAATGATTAGAAACATGTGAAAACCCTTAAAATACAAGTAAATACAGCCATACTTTGGTTAAGGCCCTGTTCAAACACTAGGATTAGAGGTATAAAGCTGTGAAATGACAAGATTACTGATAATGTAACTATTCTGGCTAACTGTCTTGTCGTTTTTCTGAAGAAAGTTCTTTCAAACATGTAGAATTGTGGTTTATAGAGCTCAGAATTTGTGTATGAAGACTTTAAATAAAGAGAATACTGTTCACATTTACTATTTTGGCTGATTGGCTAGAGTTTTTTGAATGAAACAGTTTCAATCCTGAAGATTCATGTATATATATCTAAGAAAACTGTCTCATGTTGGTAATACACTTAAAATACACAGTTACTGTACATGGAAATGATTAGAAATGTGTGAAAACCGTTAAGATACAAGTAAATACAGCCATACATTCGTTAAGCCACTGTTCAAACACTGAGATTAGAGGTATAAAGCTGTGAAATGACAAGATTACTGATAATGTAACAATTCTGGCTAACTGACTTGGCGTTTTTCTGAAGAAAGTTCTTTCAAACATGTAGAATTGCCATTTATAGACCTCAGAATTTTTGTATAAAGCCTTTAAATAAAGAGAACACTGTTCACATTTGCTATTTTGCTGAATTGGCTGGAGTTTTTTGAATGAAACAGATTCAATCCTGAAGATTCATGTATATATCTAAGAAAACTGTCTCATGTTGGAAGAACTCTTAAAATACACAATGATTGTACATTGAAATGATTAGAAACGTGAGAAAACACTTAAAATACAAAGAAATACAGCCATACTTTCGTTAAGGCCCTGTTCAAACACTGAGATTAGAGGTATAAAGCTGTGAAATGACAAGATTACTGATAATGTAACAATTCTGGCTAACTGACTTGATGTTTTTCTGAAGAAAGGTCTTTCACACATGAAGAATTGCCATTTACAGAGCTCGGAATTTGTACATGAAGCCGTTAAATAAAGGGAATACTGTTCACATTTACTATTTTGGCCGAATTGGCTATCGTTTTTTGTGTGAAACAGTTTCAATCTTGAAGATTTATGTATATATATATGTAGAAAACTGTCTCATGTTGGTAATACTCTTAATATACACAATGATCGTACATGAAAATGATTAGAAACATGTGAAAACCCTTAAAATACAAGTAAATACAGCCGTACTTTGGTTAAGGCCCTGTTCAAACACTGAGATTAGAGGTATAAAGCTTTGAAATGACAAGATTACTGATAATGTAACTATTCTGGCTAACTGTCTTGGCGTTTTTCTGAAGAAAGTTCTTTCAAACATGTAGAATTGTGGTTTATAGAGCTCAGAATTTGTGTATGAAGACTTTAAATAAAGAGAATACTGTTCACATTTACTATTTTGGCCTACTGGCCAGAGTTTTTTGAATGAAACAGTTTCAATCCTGAAGATTCATGTATATATATCTAAGAAAACTGTCTCATGTTGGTAATACACTTAAAATACACAGTTACTGTACATGGAAATGATTAGAAATGTGTGAAAACCGTTAAGATACAAGTAAATACAGCCATACATTCGTTAAGCCACTGTTCAAACACTGAGATTAGAGGTATAAAGCTGTGAAATGACAAGATTACTGATAATGTAACAATTCTGGCTAACTGACTTGGCGTTTTTCTGAAGAAAGTTCTTTCAAACATGTAGAATTGCCATTTATAGACCTCAGAATTTTTGTATAAAGCCTTTAAATAAAGAGAACACTGTTCACATTTGCTATTTTGGCTGAATTGGCTGGAGTTTTTTGAATGAAACAGATTCAATCCTGAAGATTCATGTATATATCTAAGAAAACTGTCTCATGTTGGAAGAACTCTTAAAATACACAGTGATTGTACATTGAAATGATTAGAAACGTGAGAAAACACTTAAAATACAAAGAAATACAGCCATACTTTCGTTAAGGCCCTGTTCAAACACTGAGATTAGAGGTATAAAGCTGTGAAATGACAAGATTACTGATAATGTAACAATTCTGGCTAACTGACTTGATGTTTTTCTGAAGAAAGGTCTTTCACACATGAAGAATTGCCATTTACAGAGCTCGGAATTTGTACATGAAGCCGTTAAATAAAGGGAATACTGTTCACATTTACTATTTTGGCCGAATTGGCTATAGTTTTTTGCGTGAAACAGTTTTCAACCTTGAAGATTTATGTATATATATATGTAGAAAACTCTCTCATGTTGGTGATACTCTTAATATACACAATGATCGTACATGAAAATGATTAGAAACATGTGAAAACCCTTAAAATACAAGTAAATACAGCCATACTTTGGTTAAGGCCCTGTTCAAACACTGAGATTAGAGGTATAAAGCTGTGAAATGACAAGATTACTGATAATGTAACTATTCTGGCTAACTGTCTTGGCGTTTTTCTGAAGAAAAGTTCTTACAAACATGTAGAATTGTGGTTTATAGAGCTCAGAATTTGTGTATGAAGACTTTAAATAAAGAGAATACTGTTCACATTTACTATTTTGGC
>NW_027223911.1:0-44021 GCF_028538775.1 Myotis yumanensis
CAAAATTAGACAGTTTTACTAGAAGTATATTCATGAATCTTCAGGATTTGAAGTGCGTCATTCAGAAATCGCCAGGCCAATTCAGCCTCAATTGTTAATATAATCAGTATTCTCTTCATTGAACGGCTTTATGCACAAATTGTGAGCTGTATAATCAGCAATTCTTAATGTTAGTAAGCACTTTCTTCTGAAAAACACCACCTAAAGTTGCCGGATTGTAAACATTACCAGTACTCTTGGGATTTCACAGCTTTCTACCTCTAATCTCGGTGATTGACCGAGGCCATAAAGATAGTAAGGCTCTATTTACTAGTATTTCAAGCGTTTCTTACATGTTTCTAATCATTTCCTGGGAATATCATTTTGAATTTTAATAGTTTTACCAAACTAGACAGTTTTCATAGAAGTATATACATGAATCTTCAGGATTTGAACTGTGTCATTCAGAAAACTCCGTGAAATTCAGCCTCAATTGTAATATAATCAGTATTCTCTACATTTAACTGCTATATACACAAATTCTGAGCTCTATAAACAGCAATTCTTAATGTTGAACACACTTTCTTTGGAAAAACACCATCTGAAGTTGCCGGATTGTATACATTATCAGTACTCTTAGCATTTCTAGCTTACTACCTCTAATCTTGGTGATTGAACAAGGCCATAAAGATATAACTGCTCTATTTACTAGTATTTCAAGTGTTTCTTACACGTTTCTAATCATTTCCCGGGAATATCATTGTGTACTTTAA
This sequence comes from Myotis yumanensis, assembly GCF_028538775.1. Classification (NCBI taxonomy): domain Eukaryota; kingdom Metazoa; phylum Chordata; class Mammalia; order Chiroptera; family Vespertilionidae; genus Myotis; species Myotis yumanensis. The sequence goes on from NW_027223911.1 coordinate 753, forward strand.
GAGTTTCACCAAAATTAGACAGTTTTCTTTGAAGTGTATACATGAATCTTCAGGGTTTGAACTGTGTCATTCAGAAAACGCCAGGCAATTCAGCCTCAATTGTTAATATCATCAGAATTCTCTTCATTTAACAGCTTTATACACAAATTCTGAGCTGTATAAACAGCAATTTTTAATGTTTGTAAGCACTTTCTTAGGAAAAAAACACCATTTAAAGTTGCCAGATTTTAAACATTATCAGTACCCTCGGCATTACACAGCTTTCTACCTCTATTCTCAGTGATTGAACAAGGCCATAAAAATAGAACGGCTCTATTTACTAATATTTCAAGTGTTTCTTACATGTTTCTAATCATTTCCCGGGCTCTCATTGTAGTTTAAGATTTTTATGAAATTTGGCTGTTTTCTTAGAAGTATACACATGAATCCTCAGGATGTTAAACTGTGTCATTTTGAAAACTCCAAGCAATTCATCCTCAATTGTAAACATTAAGAGTATTCTCTTCATTTATCGGTTCTGTACACTAATACTGAGCTTTATAAATGGCGATTCTTGATGTTTGAAAGCACTATCTTCGGAAAAACACTATCTAAAGTTGCCAGATTGTAAACATTATCAGTACTCTTGGCATTTCACAGTTTCTACCTCTAATCTCGGTGATTGAACAAGGCCATAAAGATAGAACGGCTCTATTTCCTAGTATTTCAAGTGTTTCTTACATGTTTCTAATAATTTCCTGGTAATATCACTTTCTATTTTAAGAGTTTTACCAAAACTAGACAGTTTTACTAGAAGTACATACCTGAAACTTCAGGATTTGAACTGTGTCATTCAGAAAACTCCAGGCAATTCAGCCTCAATTGTAAATATAATCAGTATTCTCTACATATAACTGCTATGTACACAAATTCTGAGCTCTATAAACAGCAATGGTTAATGTTTGAATCCACTTTCTTCGGAAAAATAACGTCTGAATTTGCCGGATTGTAAAACATTATCAGTACTATTGGCATTTCACAGCTTTCTACTTCTAATCGTGGTGATTGATGCAGCCCCATATAGGTAGAAGGGCTCTATTTACTAGTATTTCAAGTGTTTCTTCCATGTTTCTAATCATTTCCCGGGTAATATCATTGTGTATTTTGAGAGTTTTACCAAAATTAGACAGTTTTACTAGAAGTATATTCATGAATCTTCAGGATTTGAAGTGTGTCATTCAGAATCGCCAGGCAATTCAGCCTCAATTGTTAATATAATCAGTATTCTCTTCATTGAACGGCTTTATGCACAAATTGTGAGCTGTATAATCAGCAATTCTTAATGTTAGTAAGCACTTTCTTCTGAAAAACACCACCTAAAGTTGCCGGATTGTAAACATTACCAGTACTCTTGGGATTTCACAGCTTCTATCTACCTCTAATCTCGGTGATTGACCGAGGCATAAAGATAGTAAGGCTCTATTTACTAGTATTTCAAGCGTTTCTTACATGTTTCTAATCATTTCCTGGGAATATCATTTTGAATTTTAATAGTTTTACCAAACTAGACAGTTTTCATAGAAGTATATACATGAATCTTCAGGATTTGAACTGTGTCATTCAGAAAACTCCGTGAAATTCAGCCTCAATTGTAAATATAATCAGTATTCTCTACATTTAACTGCTATATACACAAATTCTGAGCTCCTTAAACAGCAATTCTTAATGTTGAACACACTTTCTTTGGAAAAACACCATCTGAAGTTGCCGGATTGTATACATTATCAGTACTCTTAGCATTTCAAGCTTACTACCTCTAATCTTGGTGATTGAACAAGGCCATAAAGATAATAACCTGCTCTATTTACTAGTATTTTCAAGTGTTTCTTACACGTTTCTAATCATTTCCCGGGAATATCATTGTGTACTTTAAGAGTTTCACCAAAATTAGACAGTTTTCTTTGAAGTGTATACATGAATCTTCAGGGTTTGAACTGTGTCATTCAGAAAACGCCAGGCAATTCAGCCTCAATTGTTAATATCATCAGAATTCTCTTCATTTAACAGCTTTATACACAAATTCTGAGCTGTATAAACAGCAATTTTTAATGTTTGTAAGCACTTTCTTAGGAAAAAAACACCATTTAAAGTTGCCAGATTTTAAACATTATCAGTACCCTCGGCATTACACAGCTTTCCTACCTCTATTCTCAGTGATTGAACAAGGCCATAAAAATAGAACGGCTCTATTTACTAATATTTCAAGTGTTTCTTACATGTTTCTAATCATTTCCCGGGGCTCTCATTGTAGTTTAAGATTTTTTATGAAATTTGGCTGTTTTCTTAGAAGTATACACATGAATCCTCAGGATGTTAAACTGTGTCATTTTGAAAACTCCAAGCAATTCATCCTCAATTGTAAACATTAAGAGTATTCTCTTCATTTATCGGTTCTGTACACTAATACTGAGCTTTAAAATGGGATTCTTGATGTTTGAAAGCAACTATCTTCGGAAAAACACTATCTAAAGTTGCCAGATTGTAAACATTATCAGTACTCTTGGCATTTCACAGTTTCTACCTCTAATCTCGGTGATTGAACAAGGCCATAAAGATAGAACGGCTCTATTTCCTAGTATTTCAAGTGTTTCTTACATGTTTCTAATAATTTCCTGGTAATATCACTTTCTATTTTAAGAGTTTTACCAAAACTAGACAGTTTTACTAGAAGTACATACCTGAAACTTCAGGATTTGAACTGTGTCATTCAGAAAACTCCAGGCAATTCAGCCTCAATTGTAAATATAATCAGTATTCTCTACATATAACTGCTATGTACACAAATTCTGAGCTCTATAAACAGCAATGGTTAATGTTTGAATCCACTTTCTTCGGAAAAATAACGTCTGAATTTGCCGGATTGTAAACATTATCAGTACTATTGGCATTTCACAGCTTTCTACTTCTAATCGTGGTGATTGATGCAGCCCATATAGGTAGAAGGGCTCTATTTACTAGTATTTCAAGTGTTTCTTCCATGTTTCTAATCATTTCCCGGGAATATCATTGTGTATTTTGAGAGTTTTACCAAAATTAGACAGTTTTACTAGAAGTATATTCATGAATCTTCAGGATTTGAAGTGTGTCATTCAGAAATCGCCAGGCAATTCAGCCTCAATTGTTAATATAATCAGTATTCTCTTCATTGAACGGCTTTATGCACAAATTGTGAGCTGTATAATCAGCAATTCTTAATGTTAGTAAGCACTTTCTTCTGAAAAACACCACCTAAAGTTGCCGGATTGTAAACATTACCAGTACTCTTGGGATTTCACAGCTTTCTACCTCTAATCTCGGTGATTGACCGAGGCCATAAAGATAGTAAGGCTCTATTTACTAGTATTTCAAGCGTTTCTTACATGTTTCTAATCATTTCCTGGGAATATCATTTTGAATTTTAATAGTTTTACCAAACTAGACAGTTTTCATAGAAGTATATACATGAATCTTCAGGATTTGAACTGTGTCATTCAGAAAACTCCATGAAATTCAGCCTCAATTGTAAATATAATCAGTATTCTCTACATTTAACTGCTATATACACAAATTCTGAGCTCTATAAACAGCAATTCTTAATGTTGAACACACTTTCTTTGGAAAAACACCATCTGAAGTTGCCGGATTGTATACATTATCAGTACTCTTAGCATTTCAAGCTTACTACCTCTAATCTTGGTGATTGAACAAGGCCATAAAGATATAACTGCTCTATTTACTAGTATTTCAAGTGTTTCTTACACGTTTCTAATCATTTCCCGGGAATATCATTGTGTACTTTAAGAGTTTCACCAAAATTAGACAGTTTTCTTTGAAGTGTATACATGAATCTTCAGGGTTTGAACTGTGTCATTCAGAAAACGCCAGGCAATTCAGCCTCAATTGTTAATATCATCAGAATTCTCTTCATTTAACAGCTTTATACACAAATTCTGAGCTGTATAAACAGCAATTTTTAATGTTTGTAAGCACTTTCTTAGGAAAAAACACCATTTAAAGTTGCCAGATTTTAAACATTATCAGTACCCTCGGCATTACACAGCTTTCTACCTCTATTCTCAGTGATTGAACAAGGCCATAAAAATAGAACGGCTCTATTTACTAATATTTCAAGTGTTTCTTACATGTTTCTAATCATTTCCCGGGGCTCTCATTGTAGTTTAAGATTTTTATGAAATTTGGCTGTTTTCTTAGAAGTATACACATGAATCCTCAGGATGTTAAACTGTGTCATTTTGAAAACTCCAAGCAATTCATCCTCAATTGTAAACATTAAGAGTATTCTCTTCATTTATCGGTTCTGTACACTAATACTGAGCTTTATAAATGGCGATTCTTGATGTTTGAAAGCACTATCTTCGGAAAAACACTATCTAAAGTTGCCAGATTGTAAACATTATCAGTACTCTTGGCATTTCACAGTTTCTACCTCTAATCTCGGTGATTGAACAAGGCCATAAAGATAGAACGGCTCTATTTCCTAGTATTTCAAGTGTTTCTTACATGTTTCTAATAATTTCCTGGTAATATCACTTTCTATTTTAAGAGTTTTACCAAAACTAGACAGTTTTACTAGAAGTACATACCTGAAACTTCAGGATTTGAACTGTGTCATTCAGAAAACTCCAGGCAATTCAGCCTCAATTGTAAATATAATCAGTATTCTCTACATATAACTGCTATGTACACAAATTCTGAGCTCTATAAACAGCAATGGTTAATGTTTGAATCCACTTTCTTCGGAAAAATAACGTCTGAATTTGCCGGATTGTAAACATTATCAGTACTATTGGCATTTCACAGCTTTCTACTTCTAATCGTGGTGATTGATGCAGCCCATATAGGTAGAAGGGCTCTATTTACTAGTATTTCAAGTGTTTCTTCCATGTTTCTAATCATTTCCCGGGAATATCATTGTGTATTTTGAGAGTTTTACCAAAATTAGACAGTTTTACTAGAAGTATATTCATGAATCTTCAGGATTTGAAGTGTGTCATTCAGAAATCGCCAGGCAATTCAGCCTCAATTGTTAATATAATCAGTATTCTCTTCATTGAACGGCTTTATGCACAAATTGTGAGCTGTATAATCAGCAATTCTTAATGTTAGTAAGCACTTTCTTCTGAAAAACACCACCTAAAGTTGCCGGATTGTAAACATTACCAGTACTCTTGGGATTTCACAGCTTTCTACCTCTAATCTCGGTGATTGACCGAGGCCATAAAGATAGTAAGGCTCTATTTACTAGTATTTCAAGCGTTTCTTACATGTTTCTAATCATTTCCTGGGAATATCATTTTGAATTTTAATAGTTTTACCAAACTAGACAGTTTTCATAGAAGTATATACATGAATCTTCAGGATTTGAACTGTGTCATTCAGAAAACTCCATGAAATTCAGCCTCAATTGTAAATATAATCAGTATTCTCTACATTTAACTGCTATATACACAAATTCTGAGCTCTATAAACAGCAATTCTTAATGTTGAACACACTTTCTTTGGAAAAACACCATCTGAAGTTGCCGGATTGTATACATTATCAGTACTCTTAGCATTTCAAGCTTACTACCTCTAATCTTGGTGATTGAACAAGGCCATAAAGATATAACTGCTCTATTTACTAGTATTTCAAGTGTTTCTTACACGTTTCTAATCATTTCCCGGGAATATCATTGTGTACTTTAAGAGTTTCACCAAAATTAGACAGTTTTCTTTGAAGTGTATACATGAATCTTCAGGGTTTGAACTGTGTCATTCAGAAAACGCCAGGCAATTCAGCCTCAATTGTTAATATCATCAGAATTCTCTTCATTTAACAGCTTTATACACAAATTCTGAGCTGTATAAACAGCAATTTTTAATGTTTGTAAGCACTTTCTTAGGAAAAAACACCATTTAAAGTTGCCAGATTTTAAACATTATCAGTACCCTCGGCATTACACAGCTTTCTACCTCTATTCTCAGTGATTGAACAAGGCCATAAAAATAGAACGGCTCTATTTACTAATATTTCAAGTGTTTCTTACATGTTTCTAATCATTTCCCGGGGCTCTCATTGTAGTTTAAGATTTTTATGAAATTTGGCTGTTTTCTTAGAAGTATACACATGAATCCTCAGGATGTTAAACTGTGTCATTTTGAAAACTCCAAGCAATTCATCCTCAATTGTAAACATTAAGAGTATTCTCTTCATTTATCGGTTCTGTACACTAATACTGAGCTTTATAAATGGGGATTCTTGATGTTTGAAAGCACTATCTTCGGAAAAACACTATCTAAAGTTGCCAGATTGTAAACATTATCAGTACTCTTGGCATTTCACAGTTTCTACCTCTAATCTCGGTGATTGAACAAGGCCATAAAGATAGAACGGCTCTATTTCCTAGTATTTCAAGTGTTTCTTACATGTTTCTAATAATTTCCTGGTAATATCACTTTCTATTTTAAGAGTTTTACCAAAACTAGACAGTTTTCCTAGAAGTACATACCTGAAACTTCAGGATTTGAACTGTGTCATTCAGAAAACTCCAGGCAATTCAGCCTCAATTGTAAATATAATCAGTATTCTCTACATATAACTGCTATGTACACAAATTCTGAGCTCTATAAACAGCAATGGTTAATGTTTGAATCCACTTTCTTCGGAAAAATAACGTCTGAATTTGCCGGATTGTAAACATTATCAGTACTATTGGCATTTCACAGTTTCTACCTCTAATCTCGGTGATTGAACAAGGCCATAAAGATAGAACGGCTCTATTTCCTAGTATTTCAAGTGTTTCTTACATGTTTCTAATAATTTCCTGGTAATATCACTTTCTATTTTAAGAGTTTTACCAAAACTAGACAGTTTTACTAGAAGTACATACCTGAAACTTCAGGATTTGAACTGTGTCATTCAGAAAACTCCAGGCAATTCAGCCTCAATTGTAAATATAATCAGTATTCTCTACATATAACTGCTATGTACACAAATTCTGAGCTCTATAAACAGCAATGGTTAATGTTTGAATCCACTTTCTTCGGAAAAATAACGTCTGAATTTGCCGGATTGTAAACATTATCAGTACTATTGGCATTTCACAGCTTTCTACTTCTAATCGTGGTGATTGATGCAGCCCATATAGGTAGAAGGGCTCTATTTACTAGTATTTCAAGTGTTTCTTCCATGTTTCTAATCATTTCCCGGGAATATCATTGTGTATTTTGAGAGTTTTACCAAAATTAGACAGTTTTACTAGAAGTATATTCATGAATCTTCAGGATTTGAAGTGTGTCATTCAGAAATCACCAGGCAATTCAGCCTCAATTGTTAATATAATCAGTATTCTCTTCATTGAACGGCTTTATGCACAAATTCTGAGCTGTATAATCAGCAATTCTTAATGTTAGTAAGCACTTTCTTCTGAAAAACACCACCTAAAGTTGCCGGATTGTAAACATTACCAGTACTCTTGGGATTTCACAGCTTTCTACCTCTAATCTCGGTGATTGACCGAGGCCATAAAGATAGTAAGGCTCTATTTACTAGTATTTCAAGCGTTTCTTACATGTTTCTAATCATTTCCTGGGAATATCATTTTGAATTTTAATAGTTTTACCAAACTAGACAGTTTTCATAGAAGTATATACATGAATCTTCAGGATTTGAACTGTGTCATTCAGAAAACTCCGTGAAATTCAGCCTCAATTGTAAATATAATCAGTATTCTCTACATTTAACTGCTATATACACAAATTCTGAGCTCTATAAACAGCAATTCTTAATGTTGAACACACTTTCTTTGGAAAAACACCATCTGAAGTTGCCGGATTGTATACATTATCAGTACTCTTAGCATTTCAAGCTTACTACCTCTAATCTTGGTGATTGAACAAGGCCATAAAGATATAACTGCTCTATTTACTAGTATTTCAAGTGTTTCTTACACGTTTCTAATCATTTCCCGGGAATATCATTGTGTACTTTAAGAGTTTCACCAAAATTAGACAGTTTTCTTTGAAGTGTATACATGAATCTTCAGGGTTTGAACTGTGTCATTCAGAAAACGCCAGGCAATTCAGCCTCAATTGTTAATATCATCAGAATTCTCTTCATTTAACAGCTTTATACACAAATTCTGAGCTGTATAAACAGCAATTTTTAATGTTTGTAAGCACTTTCTTAGGAAAAAACACCATTTAAAGTTGCCAGATTTTAAACATTATCAGTACCCTCGGCATTACACAGCTTTCTACCTCTATTCTCAGTGATTGAACAAGGCCATAAAAATAGAACGGCTCTATTTACTAATATTTCAAGTGTTTCTTACATGTTTCTAATCATTTCCCGGGGCTCTCATTGTAGTTTAAGATTTTTATGAAATTTGGCTGTTTTCTTAGAAGTATACACATGAATCCTCAGGATGTTAAACTGTGTCATTTTGAAAACTCCAAGCAATTCATCCTCAATTGTAAACATTAAGAGTATTCTCTTCATTTATCGGTTCTGTACACTAATACTGAGCTTTATAAATGGCGATTCTTGATGTTTGAAAGCACTATCTTCGGAAAAACACTATCTAAAGTTGCCAGATTGTAAACATTATCAGTACTCTTGGCATTTCACAGTTTCTACCTCTAATCTCGGTGATTGAACAAGGCCATAAAGATAGAACGGCTCTATTTCCTAGTATTTCAAGTGTTTCTTACATGTTTCTAATAATTTCCTGGTAATATCACTTTCTATTTTAAGAGTTTTACCAAAACTAGACAGTTTTCCTAGAAGTACATACCTGAAACTTCAGGATTTGAACTGTGTCATTCAGAAAACTCCAGGCAATTCAGCCTCAATTGTAAATATAATCAGTATTCTCTACATATAACTGCTATGTACACAAATTCTGAGCTCTATAAACAGCAATGGTTAATGTTTGAATCCACTTTCTTCGGAAAAATAACGTCTGAATTTGCCGGATTGTAAACATTATCAGTACTATTGGCATTTCACAGCTTTCTACTTCTAATCGTGGTGATTGATGCAGCCCATATAGGTAGAAGGGCTCTATTTACTAGTATTTCAAGTGTTTCTTCCATGTTTCTAATCATTTCCCGGGAATATCATTGTGTATTTTGAGAGTTTTACCAAAATTAGACAGTTTTACTAGAAGTATATTCATGAATCTTCAGGATTTGAAGTGTGTCATTCAGAAATCGCCAGGCAATTCAGCCTCAATTGTTAATATAATCAGTATTCTCTTCATTGAACGGCTTTATGCACAAATTGTGAGCTGTATAATCAGCAATTCTTAATGTTAGTAAGCACTTTCTTCTGAAAAACACCACCTAAAGTTGCCGGATTGTAAACATTACCAGTACTCTTGGGATTTCACAGCTTTCTACCTCTAATCTCGGTGATTGACCGAGGCCATAAAGATAGTAAGGCTCTATTTACTAGTATTTCAAGCGTTTCTTACATGTTTCTAATCATTTCCTGGGAATATCATTTTGAATTTTAATAGTTTTACCAAACTAGACAGTTTTCATAGAAGTATATACATGAATCTTCAGGATTTGAACTGTGTCATTCAGAAAACTCCGTGAAATTCAGCCTCAATTGTAAATATAATCAGTATTCTCTACATTTAACTGCTATATACACAAATTCTGAGCTCTATAAACAGCAATTCTTAATGTTGAACACACTTTCTTTGGAAAAACACCATCTGAAGTTGCCGGATTGTATACATTATCAGTACTCTTAGCATTTCAAGCTTACTACCTCTAATCTTGGTGATTGAACAAGGCCATAAAGATATAACTGCTCTATTTACTAGTATTTCAAGTGTTTCTTACACGTTTCTAATCATTTCCCGGGAATATCATTGTGTACTTTAAGAGTTTCACCAAAATTAGACAGTTTTCTTTGAAGTGTATACATGAATCTTCAGGGTTTGAACTGTGTCATTCAGAAAACGCCAGGCAATTCAGCCTCAATTGTTAATATCATCAGAATTCTCTTCATTTAACAGCTTTATACACAAATTCTGAGCTGTATAAACAGCAATTTTTAATGTTTGTAAGCACTTTCTTAGGAAAAAACACCATTTAAAGTTGCCAGATTTTAAACATTATCAGTACCCTCGGCATTACACAGCTTTCTACCTCTATTCTCAGTGATTGAACAAGGCCATAAAAATAGAACGGCTCTATTTACTAATATTTCAAGTGTTTCTTACATGTTTCTAATCATTTCCCGGGGCTCTCATTGTAGTTTAAGATTTTTATGAAATTTGGCTGTTTTCTTAGAAGTATACACATGAATCCTCAGGATGTTAAACTGTGTCATTTTGAAAACTCCAAGCAATTCATCCTCAATTGTAAACATTAAGAGTATTCTCTTCATTTATCGGTTCTGTACACTAATACTGAGCTTTATAAATGGCGATTCTTGATGTTTGAAAGCACTATCTTCGGAAAAACACTATCTAAAGTTGCCAGATTGTAAACATTATCAGTACTCTTGGCATTTCACAGTTTCTACCTCTAATCTCGGTGATTGAACAAGGCCATAAAGATAGAACGGCTCTATTTCCTAGTATTTCAAGTGTTTCTTACATGTTTCTAATAATTTCCTGGTAATATCACTTTCTATTTTAAGAGTTTTACCAAAACTAGACAGTTTTCCTAGAAGTACATACCTGAAACTTCAGGATTTGAACTGTGTCATTCAGAAAACTCCAGGCAATTCAGCCTCAATTGTAAATATAATCAGTATTCTCTACATATAACTGCTATGTACACAAATTCTGAGCTCTATAAACAGCAATGGTTAATGTTTGAATCCACTTTCTTCGGAAAAATAACGTCTGAATTTGCCGGATTGTAAACATTATCAGTACTATTGGCATTTCACAGCTTTCTACTTCTAATCGTGGTGATTGATGCAGCCCATATAGGTAGAAGGGCTCTATTTACTAGTATTTCAAGTGTTTCTTCCATGTTTCTAATCATTTCCCGGGAATATCATTGTGTATTTTGAGAGTTTTACCAAAATTAGACAGTTTTACTAGAAGTATATTCATGAATCTTCAGGATTTGAAGTGTGTCATTCAGAAATCGCCAGGCAATTCAGCCTCAATTGTTAATATAATCAGTATTCTCTTCATTGAACGGCTTTATGCACAAATTGTGAGCTGTATAATCAGCAATTCTTAATGTTAGTAAGCACTTTCTTCTGAAAAACACCACCTAAAGTTGCCGGATTGTAAACATTACCAGTACTCTTGGGATTTCACAGCTTTCTACCTCTAATCTCGGTGATTGACCGAGGCCATAAAGATAGTAAGGCTCTATTTACTAGTATTTCAAGCGTTTCTTACATGTTTCTAATCATTTCCTGGGAATATCATTTTGAATTTTAATAGTTTTACCAAACTAGACAGTTTTCATAGAAGTATATACATGAATCTTCAGGATTTGAACTGTGTCATTCAGAAAACTCCGTGAAATTCAGCCTCAATTGTAAATATAATCAGTATTCTCTACATTTAACTGCTATATACACAAATTCTGAGCTCTATAAACAGCAATTCTTAATGTTGAACACACTTTCTTTGGAAAAACACCATCTGAAGTTGCCGGATTGTATACATTATCAGTACTCTTAGCATTTCAAGCTTACTACCTCTAATCTTGGTGATTGAACAAGGCCATAAAGATATAACTGCTCTATTTACTAGTATTTCAAGTGTTTCTTACACGTTTCTAATCATTTCCCGGGAATATCATTGTGTACTTTAAGAGTTTCACCAAAATTAGACAGTTTTCTTTGAAGTGTATACATGAATCTTCAGGGTTTGAACTGTGTCATTCAGAAAACGCCAGGCAATTCAGCCTCAATTGTTAATATCATCAGAATTCTCTTCATTTAACAGCTTTATACACAAATTCTGAGCTGTATAAACAGCAATTTTTAATGTTTGTAAGCACTTTCTTAGGAAAAAACACCATTTAAAGTTGCCAGATTTTAAACATTATCAGTACCCTCGGCATTACACAGCTTTCTACCTCTATTCTCAGTGATTGAACAAGGCCATAAAAATAGAACGGCTCTATTTACTAATATTTCAAGTGTTTCTTACATGTTTCTAATCATTTCCCGGGGCTCTCATTGTAGTTTAAGATTTTTATGAAATTTGGCTGTTTTCTTAGAAGTATACACATGAATCCTCAGGATGTTAAACTGTGTCATTTTGAAAACTCCAAGCAATTCATCCTCAATTGTAAACATTAAGAGTATTCTCTTCATTTATCGGTTCTGTACACTAATACTGAGCTTTATAAATGGCGATTCTTGATGTTTGAAAGCACTATCTTCGGAAAAACACTATCTAAAGTTGCCAGATTGTAAACATTATCAGTACTCTTGGCATTTCACAGTTTCTACCTCTAATCTCGGTGATTGAACAAGGCCATAAAGATAGAACGGCTCTATTTCCTAGTATTTCAAGTGTTTCTTACATGTTTCTAATAATTTCCTGGTAATATCACTTTCTATTTTAAGAGTTTTACCAAAACTAGACAGTTTTCCTAGAAGTACATACCTGAAACTTCAGGATTTGAACTGTGTCATTCAGAAAACTCCAGGCAATTCAGCCTCAATTGTAAATATAATCAGTATTCTCTACATATAACTGCTATGTACACAAATTCTGAGCTCTATAAACAGCAATGGTTAATGTTTGAATCCACTTTCTTCGGAAAAATAACGTCTGAATTTGCCGGATTGTAAACATTATCAGTACTATTGGCATTTCACAGCTTTCTACTTCTAATCGTGGTGATTGATGCAGCCCATATAGGTAGAAGGGCTCTATTTACTAGTATTTCAAGTGTTTCTTCCATGTTTCTAATCATTTCCCGGGAATATCATTGTGTATTTTGAGAGTTTTACCAAAATTAGACAGTTTTACTAGAAGTATATTCATGAATCTTCAGGATTTGAAGTGTGTCATTCAGAAATCGCCAGGCAATTCAGCCTCAATTGTTAATATAATCAGTATTCTCTTCATTGAACGGCTTTATGCACAAATTCTGAGCTGTATAATCAGCAATTCTTAATGTTAGTAAGCACTTTCTTCTGAAAAACACCACCTAAAGTTGCCGGATTGTAAACATTACCAGTACTCTTGGGATTTCACAGCTTTCTACCTCTAATCTCGGTGATTGACCGAGGCCATAAAGATAGTAAGGCTCTATTTACTAGTATTTCAAGCGTTTCTTACATGTTTCTAATCATTTCCTGGGAATATCATTTTGAATTTTAATAGTTTTACCAAACTAGACAGTTTTCATAGAAGTATATACATGAATCTTCAGGATTTGAACTGTGTCATTCAGAAAACTCCGTGAAATTCAGCCTCAATTGTAAATATAATCAGTATTCTCTACATTTAACTGCTATATACACAAATTCTGAGCTCTATAAACAGCAATTCTTAATGTTGAACACACTTTCTTTGGAAAAACACCATCTGAAGTTGCCGGATTGTATACATTATCAGTACTCTTAGCATTTCAAGCTTACTACCTCTAATCTTGGTGATTGAACAAGGCCATAAAGATATAACTGCTCTATTTACTAGTATTTCAAGTGTTTCTTACACGTTTCTAATCATTTCCCGGGAATATCATTGTGTACTTTAAGAGTTTCACCAAAATTAGACAGTTTTCTTTGAAGTGTATACATGAATCTTCAGGGTTTGAACTGTGTCATTCAGAAAACGCCAGGCAATTCAGCCTCAATTGTTAATATCATCAGAATTCTCTTCATTTAACAGCTTTATACACAAATTCTGAGCTGTATAAACAGCAATTTTTAATGTTTGTAAGCACTTTCTTAGGAAAAAACACCATTTAAAGTTGCCAGATTTTAAACATTATCAGTACCCTCGGCATTACACAGCTTTCTACCTCTATTCTCAGTGATTGAACAAGGCCATAAAAATAGAACGGCTCTATTTACTAATATTTCAAGTGTTTCTTACATGTTTCTAATCATTTCCCGGGGCTCTCATTGTAGTTTAAGATTTTTATGAAATTTGGCTGTTTTCTTAGAAGTATACACATGAATCCTCAGGATGTTAAACTGTGTCATTTTGAAAACTCCAAGCAATTCATCCTCAATTGTAAACATTAAGAGTATTCTCTTCATTTATCGGTTCTGTACACTAATACTGAGCTTTATAAATGGCGATTCTTGATGTTTGAAAGCACTATCTTCGGAAAAACACTATCTAAAGTTGCCAGATTGTAAACATTATCAGTACTCTTGGCATTTCACAGTTTCTACCTCTAATCTCGGTGATTGAACAAGGCCATAAAGATAGAACGGCTCTATTTCCTAGTATTTCAAGTGTTTCTTACATGTTTCTAATAATTTCCTGGTAATATCACTTTCTATTTTAAGAGTTTTACCAAAACTAGACAGTTTTCCTAGAAGTACATACCTGAAACTTCAGGATTTGAACTGTGTCATTCAGAAAACTCCAGGCAATTCAGCCTCAATTGTAAATATAATCAGTATTCTCTACATATAACTGCTATGTACACAAATTCTGAGCTCTATAAACAGCAATGGTTAATGTTTGAATCCACTTTCTTCGGAAAAATAACGTCTGAATTTGCCGGATTGTAAACATTATCAGTACTATTGGCATTTCACAGCTTTCTACTTCTAATCGTGGTGATTGATGCAGCCCATATAGGTAGAAGGGCTCTATTTACTAGTATTTCAAGTGTTTCTTCCATGTTTCTAATCATTTCCCGGGAATATCATTGTGTATTTTGAGAGTTTTACCAAAATTAGACAGTTTTACTAGAAGTATATTCATGAATCTTCAGGATTTGAAGTGTGTCATTCAGAAATCGCCAGGCAATTCAGCCTCAATTGTTAATATAATCAGTATTCTCTTCATTGAACGGCTTTATGCACAAATTGTGAGCTGTATAATCAGCAATTCTTAATGTTAGTAAGCACTTTCTTCTGAAAAACACCACCTAAAGTTGCCGGATTGTAAACATTACCAGTACTCTTGGGATTTCACAGCTTTCTACCTCTAATCTCGGTGATTGACCGAGGCCATAAAGATAGTAAGGCTCTATTTACTAGTATTTCAAGCGTTTCTTACATGTTTCTAATCATTTCCTGGGAATATCATTTTGAATTTTAATAGTTTTACCAAACTAGACAGTTTTCATAGAAGTATATACATGAATCTTCAGGATTTGAACTGTGTCATTCAGAAAACTCCGTGAAATTCAGCCTCAATTGTAAATATAATCAGTATTCTCTACATTTAACTGCTATATACACAAATTCTGAGCTCTATAAACAGCAATTCTTAATGTTGAACACACTTTCTTTGGAAAAACACCATCTGAAGTTGCCGGATTGTATACATTATCAGTACTCTTAGCATTTCAAGCTTACTACCTCTAATCTTGGTGATTGAACAAGGCCATAAAGATATAACTGCTCTATTTACTAGTATTTCAAGTGTTTCTTACACGTTTCTAATCATTTCCCGGGAATATCATTGTGTACTTTAAGAGTTTCACCAAAATTAGACAGTTTTCTTTGAAGTGTATACATGAATCTTCAGGGTTTGAACTGTGTCATTCAGAAAACGCCAGGCAATTCAGCCTCAATTGTTAATATCATCAGAATTCTCTTCATTTAACAGCTTTATACACAAATTCTGAGCTGTATAAACAGCAATTTTTAATGTTTGTAAGCACTTTCTTAGGAAAAAACACCATTTAAAGTTGCCAGATTTTAAACATTATCAGTACCCTCGGCATTACACAGCTTTCTACCTCTATTCTCAGTGATTGAACAAGGCCATAAAAATAGAACGGCTCTATTTACTAATATTTCAAGTGTTTCTTACATGTTTCTAATCATTTCCCGGGGCTCTCATTGTAGTTTAAGATTTTTATGAAATTTGGCTGTTTTCTTAGAAGTATACACATGAATCCTCAGGATGTTAAACTGTGTCATTTTGAAAACTCCAAGCAATTCATCCTCAATTGTAAACATTAAGAGTATTCTCTTCATTTATCGGTTCTGTACACTAATACTGAGCTTTATAAATGGCGATTCTTGATGTTTGAAAGCACTATCTTCGGAAAAACACTATCTAAAGTTGCCAGATTGTAAACATTATCAGTACTCTTGGCATTTCACAGTTTCTACCTCTAATCTCGGTGATTGAACAAGGCCATAAAGATAGAACGGCTCTATTTCCTAGTATTTCAAGTGTTTCTTACATGTTTCTAATAATTTCCTGGTAATATCACTTTCTATTTTAAGAGTTTTACCAAAACTAGACAGTTTTACTAGAAGTACATACCTGAAACTTCAGGATTTGAACTGTGTCATTCAGAAAACTCCAGGCAATTCAGCCTCAATTGTAAATATAATCAGTATTCTCTACATATAACTGCTATGTACACAAATTCTGAGCTCTATAAACAGCAATGGTTAATGTTTGAATCCACTTTCTTCGGAAAAATAACGTCTGAATTTGCCGGATTGTAAACATTATCAGTACTATTGGCATTTCACAGCTTTCTACTTCTAATCGTGGTGATTGATGCAGCCCATATAGGTAGAAGGGCTCTATTTACTAGTATTTCAAGTGTTTCTTCCATGTTTCTAATCATTTCCCGGGAATATCATTGTGTATTTTGAGAGTTTTACCAAAATTAGACAGTTTTACTAGAAGTATATTCATGAATCTTCAGGATTTGAAGTGTGTCATTCAGAAATCGCCAGGCAATTCAGCCTCAATTGTTAATATAATCAGTATTCTCTTCATTGAACGGCTTTATGCACAAATTGTGAGCTGTATAATCAGCAATTCTTAATGTTAGTAAGCACTTTCTTCTGAAAAACACCACCTAAAGTTGCCGGATTGTAAACATTACCAGTACTCTTGGGATTTCACAGCTTTCTACCTCTAATCTCGGTGATTGACCGAGGCCATAAAGATAGTAAGGCTCTATTTACTAGTATTTCAAGCGTTTCTTACATGTTTCTAATCATTTCCTGGGAATATCATTTTGAATTTTAATAGTTTTACCAAACTAGACAGTTTTCATAGAAGTATATACATGAATCTTCAGGATTTGAACTGTGTCATTCAGAAAACTCCGTGAAATTCAGCCTCAATTGTAAATATAATCAGTATTCTCTACATTTAACTGCTATATACACAAATTCTGAGCTCTATAAACAGCAATTCTTAATGTTGAACACACTTTCTTTGGAAAAACACCATCTGAAGTTGCCGGATTGTATACATTATCAGTACTCTTAGCATTTCAAGCTTACTACCTCTAATCTTGGTGATTGAACAAGGCCATAAAGATATAACTGCTCTATTTACTAGTATTTCAAGTGTTTCTTACACGTTTCTAATCATTTCCCGGGAATATCATTGTGTACTTTAAGAGTTTCACCAAAATTAGACAGTTTTCTTTGAAGTGTATACATGAATCTTCAGGGTTTGAACTGTGTCATTCAGAAAACGCCAGGCAATTCAGCCTCAATTGTTAATATCATCAGAATTCTCTTCATTTAACAGCTTTATACACAAATTCTGAGCTGTATAAACAGCAATTTTTAATGTTTGTAAGCACTTTCTTAGGAAAAAACACCATTTAAAGTTGCCAGATTTTAAACATTATCAGTACCCTCGGCATTACACAGCTTTCTACCTCTATTCTCAGTGATTGAACAAGGCCATAAAAATAGAACGGCTCTATTTACTAATATTTCAAGTGTTTCTTACATGTTTCTAATCATTTCCCGGGGCTATCATTGTAGTTTAAGATTTTTATGAAATTTGGCTGTTTTCTTAGAAGTATACACATGAATCCTCAGGATGTTAAACTGTGTCATTTTGAAAACTCCAAGCAATTCATCCTCAATTGTAAACATTAAGAGTATTCTCTTCATTTATCGGTTCTGTACACTAATACTGAGCTTTATAAATGGCGATTCTTGATGTTTGAAAGCACTATCTTCGGAAAAACACTATCTAAAGTTGCCAGATTGTAAACATTATCAGTACTCTTGGCATTTCACAGTTTCTACCTCTAATCTCGGTGATTGAACAAGGCCATAAAGATAGAACGGCTCTATTTCCTAGTATTTCAAGTGTTTCTTACATGTTTCTAATAATTTCCTGGTAATATCACTTTCTATTTTAAGAGTTTTACCAAAACTAGACAGTTTTACTAGAAGTACATACCTGAAACTTCAGGATTTGAACTGTGTCATTCAGAAAACTCCAGGCAATTCAGCCTCAATTGTAAATATAATCAGTATTCTCTACATATAACTGCTATGTACACAAATTCTGAGCTCTATAAACAGCAATGGTTAATGTTTGAATCCACTTTCTTCGGAAAAATAACGTCTGAATTTGCCGGATTGTAAACATTATCAGTACTATTGGCATTTCACAGCTTTCTACTTCTAATCGTGGTGATTGATGCAGCCCATATAGGTAGAAGGGCTCTATTTACTAGTATTTCAAGTGTTTCTTCCATGTTTCTAATCATTTCCCGGGAATATCATTGTGTATTTTGAGAGTTTTACCAAAATTAGACAGTTTTACTAGAAGTATATTCATGAATCTTCAGGATTTGAAGTGTGTCATTCAGAAATCGCCAGGCAATTCAGCCTCAATTGTTAATATAATCAGTATTCTCTTCATTGAACGGCTTTATGCACAAATTCTGAGCTGTATAATCAGCAATTCTTAATGTTAGTAAGCACTTTCTTCTGAAAAACACCACCTAAAGTTGCCGGATTGTAAACATTACCAGTACTCTTGGGATTTCACAGCTTTCTACCTCTAATCTCGGTGATTGACCGAGGCCATAAAGATAGTAAGGCTCTATTTACTAGTATTTCAAGCGTTTCTTACATGTTTCTAATCATTTCCTGGGAATATCATTTTGAATTTTAATAGTTTTACCAAACTAGACAGTTTTCATAGAAGTATATACATGAATCTTCAGGATTTGAACTGTGTCATTCAGAAAACTCCGTGAAATTCAGCCTCAATTGTAAATATAATCAGTATTCTCTACATTTAACTGCTATATACACAAATTCTGAGCTCTATAAACAGCAATTCTTAATGTTGAACACACTTTCTTTGGAAAAACACCATCTGAAGTTGCCGGATTGTATACATTATCAGTACTCTTAGCATTTCAAGCTTACTACCTCTAATCTTGGTGATTGAACAAGGCCATAAAGATATAACTGCTCTATTTACTAGTATTTCAAGTGTTTCTTACACGTTTCTAATCATTTCCCGGGAATATCATTGTGTACTTTAAGAGTTTCACCAAAATTAGACAGTTTTCTTTGAAGTGTATACATGAATCTTCAGGGTTTGAACTGTGTCATTCAGAAAACGCCAGGCAATTCAGCCTCAATTGTTAATATCATCAGAATTCTCTTCATTTAACAGCTTTATACACAAATTCTGAGCTGTATAAACAGCAATTTTTAATGTTTGTAAGCACTTTCTTAGGAAAAAACACCATTTAAAGTTGCCAGATTTTAAACATTATCAGTACCCTCGGCATTACACAGCTTTCTACCTCTATTCTCAGTGATTGAACAAGGCCATAAAAATAGAACGGCTCTATTTACTAATATTTCAAGTGTTTCTTACATGTTTCTAATCATTTCCCGCGGCTCTCATTGTAGTTTAAGATTTTTATGAAATTTGGCTGTTTTCTTAGAAGTATACACATGAATCCTCAGGATGTTAAACTGTGTCATTTTGAAAACTCCAAGCAATTCATCCTCAATTGTAAACATTAAGAGTATTCTCTTCATTTATCGGTTCTGTACACTAATACTGAGCTTTATAAATGGCGATTCTTGATGTTTGAAAGCACTATCTTCGGAAAAACACTATCTAAAGTTGCCAGATTGTAAACATTATCAGTACTCTTGGCATTTCACAGTTTCTACCTCTAATCTCGGTGATTGAACAAGGCCATAAAGATAGAACGGCTCTATTTCCTAGTATTTCAAGTGTTTCTTACATGTTTCTAATAATTTCCTGGTAATATCACTTTCTATTTTAAGAGTTTTACCAAAACTAGACAGTTTTCCTAGAAGTACATACCTGAAACTTCAGGATTTGAACTGTGTCATTCAGAAAACTCCAGGCAATTCAGCCTCAATTGTAAATATAATCAGTATTCTCTACATATAACTGCTATGTACACAAATTCTGAGCTCTATAAACAGCAATGGTTAATGTTTGAATCCACTTTCTTCGGAAAAATAACGTCTGAATTTGCCGGATTGTAAACATTATCAGTACTATTGGCATTTCACAGCTTTCTACTTCTAATCGTGGTGATTGATGCAGCCCATATAGGTAGAAGGGCTCTATTTACTAGTATTTCAAGGGTTTCTTCCATGTTTCTAATCATTTCCCGGGAATATCATTGTGTATTTTGAGAGTTTTACCAAAATTAGACAGTTTTACTAGAAGTATATTCATGAATCTTCAGGATTTGAAGTGTGTCATTCAGAAATCGCCAGGCAATTCAGCCTCAATTGTTAATATAATCAGTATTCTCTTCATTGAACGGCTTTATGCACAAATTCTGAGCTGTATAATCAGCAATTCTTAATGTTAGTAAGCACTTTCTTCTGAAAAACACCACCTAAAGTTGCCGGATTGTAAACATTACCAGTACTCTTGGGATTTCACGGCTTTCTACCTCTAATCTCGGTGATTGACCGAGGCCATAAAGATAGTAAGGCTCTATTTACTAGTATTTCAAGCGTTTCTTACATGTTTCTAATCATTTCCTGGGAATATCATTTTGAATTTTAATAGTTTTACCAAACTAGACAGTTTTCATAGAAGTATATACATGAATCTTCAGGATTTGAACTGTGTCATTCAGAAAACTCCGTGAAATTCAGCCTCAATTGTAAATATAATCAGTATTCTCTACATTTAACTGCTATATACACAAATTCTGAGCTCTATAAACAGCAATTCTTAATGTTGAACCTACTTTCTTTGGAAAAACACCATCTGAAGTTGCCGGATTGTATACATTATCAGTACTCTTAGCATTTCAAGCTTACTACCTCTAATCTTGGTGATTGAACAAGGCCATAAAGATATAACTGCTCTATTTACTAGTATTTCAAGTGTTTCTTACACGTTTCTAATCATTTCCCGGGAATATCATTGTGTACTTTAAGAGTTTCACCAAAATTAGACAGTTTTCTTTGAAGTGTATACATGAATCTTCAGGGTTTGAACTGTGTCATTCAGAAAACGCCAGGCAATTCAGCCTCAATTGTTAATATCATCAGAATTCTCTTCATTTAACAGCTTTATACACAAATTCTGAGCTGTATAAACAGCAATTTTTAATGTTTGTAAGCACTTTCTTAGGAAAAAACACCATTTAAAGTTGCCAGATTTTAAACATTATCAGTACCCTCGGCATTACACAGCTTTCTACCTCTATTCTCAGTGATTGAACAAGGCCATAAAAATAGAACGGCTCTATTTACTAATATTTCAAGTGTTTCTTACATGTTTCTAATCATTTCCCGCGGCTCTCATTGTAGTTTAAGATTTTTATGAAATTTGGCTGTTTTCTTAGAAGTATACACATGAATCCTCAGGATGTTAAACTGTGTCATTTTGAAAACTCCAAGCAATTCATCCTCAATTGTAAACATTAAGAGTATTCTCTTCATTTATCGGTTCTATACACTAATACTGAGCTTTATAAATGGCGATTCTTGATGTTTGAAAGCACTATCTTCGGAAAAACACTATCTAAAGTTGCCAGATTGTAAACATTATCAGTACTCTTGGCATTTCACAGTTTCTACCTCTAATCTCGGTGATTGAACAAGGCCATAAAGATAGAACGGCTCTATTTCCTAGTATTTCAAGTGTTTCTTACATGTTTCTAATAATTTCCTGGTAATATCACTTTCTATTTTAAGAGTTTTACCAAAACTAGACAGTTTTACTAGAAGTACATACCTGAAACTTCAGGATTTGAACTGTGTCATTCAGAAAACTCCAGGCAATTCAGCCTCAATTGTAAATATAATCAGTATTCTCTACATATAACTGCTATGTACACAAATTCTGAGCTCTATAAACAGCAATGGTTAATGTTTGAATCCACTTTCTTCGGAAAAATAACGTCTGAATTTGCCGGATTGTAAACATTATCAGTACTATTGGCATTTCACAGCTTTCTACTTCTAATCGTGGTGATTGATGCAGCCCATATAGGTAGAAGGGCTCTATTTACTAGTATTTCAAGGGTTTCTTCCATGTTTCTAATCATTTCCCGGGAATATCATTGTGTATTTTGAGAGTTTTACCAAAATTAGACAGTTTTACTAGAAGTATATTCATGAATCTTCAGGATTTGAAGTGTGTCATTCAGAAATCGCCAGGCAATTCAGCCTCAATTGTTAATATAATCAGTATTCTCTTCATTGAACGGCTTTATGCACAAATTCTGAGCTGTATAATCAGCAATTCTTAATGTTAGTAAGCACTTTCTTCTGAAAAACACCACCTAAAGTTGCCGGATTGTAAACATTACCAGTACTCTTGGGATTTCACGGCTTTCTACCTCTAATCTCGGTGATTGACCGAGGCCATAAAGATAGTAAGGCTCTATTTACTAGTATTTCAAGCGTTTCTTACATGTTTCTAATCATTTCCTGGGAATATCATTTTGAATTTTAATAGTTTTACCAAACTAGACAGTTTTCATAGAAGTATATACATGAATCTTCAGGATTTGAACTGTGTCATTCAGAAAACTCCGTGAAATTCAGCCTCAATTGTAAATATAATCAGTATTCTCTACATTTAACTGCTATATACACAAATTCTGAGCTCTATAAACAGCAATTCTTAATGTTGAACACACTTTCTTTGGAAAAACACCATCTGAAGTTGCCGGATTGTATACATTATCAGTACTCTTAGCATTTCAAGCTTACTACCTCTAATCTTGGTGATTGAACAAGGCCATAAAGATATAACTGCTCTATTTACTAGTATTTCAAGTGTTTCTTACACGTTTCTAATCATTTCCCGGGAATATCATTGTGTACTTTAAGAGTTTCACCAAAATTAGACAGTTTTCTTTGAAGTGTATACATGAATCTTCAGGGTTTGAACTGTGTCATTCAGAAAACGCCAGGCAATTCAGCCTCAATTGTTAATATCATCAGAATTCTCTTCATTTAACAGCTTTATACACAAATTCTGAGCTGTATAAACAGCAATTTTTAATGTTTGTAAGCACTTTCTTAGGAAAAAACACCATTTAAAGTTGCCAGATTTTAAACATTATCAGTACCCTCGGCATTACACAGCTTTCTACCTCTATTCTCAGTGATTGAACAAGGCCATAAAAATAGAACGGCTCTATTTACTAATATTTCAAGTGTTTCTTACATGTTTCTAATCATTTCCCGGGGCTCTCATTGTAGTTTAAGATTTTTATGAAATTTGGCTGTTTTCTTAGAAGTATACACATGAATCCTCAGGATGTTAAACTGTGTCATTTTGAAAACTCCAAGCAATTCATCCTCAATTGTAAACATTAAGAGTATTCTCTTCATTTATCGGTTCTATACACTAATACTGAGCTTTATAAATGGCGATTCTTGATGTTTGAAAGCACTATCTTCGGAAAAACACTATCTAAAGTTGCCAGATTGTAAACATTATCAGTACTCTTGGCATTTCACAGTTTCTACCTCTAATCTCGGTGATTGAACAAGGCCATAAAGATAGAACGGCTCTATTTCCTAGTATTTCAAGTGTTTCTTACATGTTTCTAATAATTTCCTGGTAATATCACTTTCTATTTTAAGAGTTTTACCAAAACTAGACAGTTTTACTAGAAGTACATACCTGAAACTTCAGGATTTGAACTGTGTCATTCAGAAAACTCCAGGCAATTCAGCCTCAATTGTAAATATAATCAGTATTCTCTACATATAACTGCTATGTACACAAATTCTGAGCTCTATAAACAGCAATGGTTAATGTTTGAATCCACTTTCTTCGGAAAAATAACGTCTGAATTTGCCGGATTGTAAACATTATCAGTACTATTGGCATTTCACAGCTTTCTACTTCTAATCGTGGTGATTGATGCAGCCCATATAGGTAGAAGGGCTCTATTTATTAGTATTTCAAGGGTTTCTTCCATGTTTCTAATCATTTCCCGGGAATATCATTGTGTATTTTGAGAGTTTTACCAAAATTAGACAGTTTTACTAGAAGTATATTCATGAATCTTCAGGATTTGAAGTGTGTCATTCAGAAATCGCCAGGCAATTCAGCCTCAATTGTTAATATAATCAGTATTCTCTTCATTGAACGGCTTTATGCACAAATTCTGAGCTGTATAATCAGCAATTCTTAATGTTAGTAAGCACTTTCTTCTGAAAAACACCACCTAAAGTTGCCGGATTGTAAACATTACCAGTACTCTTGGGATTTCACGGCTTTCTACCTCTAATCTCGGTGATTGACCGAGGCCATAAAGATAGTAAGGCTCTATTTACTAGTATTTCAAGCGTTTCTTACATGTTTCTAATCATTTCCTGGGAATATCATTTTGAATTTTAATAGTTTTACCAAACTAGACAGTTTTCATAGAAGTATATACATGAATCTTCAGGATTTGAACTGTGTCATTCAGAAAACTCCGTGAAATTCAGCCTCAATTGTAAATATAATCAGTATTCTCTACATTTAACTGCTATATACACAAATTCTGAGCTCTATAAACAGCAATTCTTAATGTTGAACACACTTTCTTTGGAAAAACACCATCTGAAGTTGCCGGATTGTATACATTATCAGTACTCTTAGCATTTCAAGCTTACTACCTCTAATCTTGGTGATTGAACAAGGCCATAAAGATATAACTGCTCTATTTACTAGTATTTCAAGTGTTTCTTACACGTTTCTAATCATTTCCCGGGAATATCATTGTGTACTTTAAGAGTTTCACCAAAATTAGACAGTTTTCTTTGAAGTGTATACATGAATCTTCAGGGTTTGAACTGTGTCATTCAGAAAACGCCAGGCAATTCAGCCTCAATTGTTAATATCATCAGAATTCTCTTCATTTAACAGCTTTATACACAAATTCTGAGCTGTATAAACAGCAATTTTTAATGTTTGTAAGCACTTTCTTAGGAAAAAACACCATTTAAAGTTGCCAGATTTTAAACATTATCAGTACCCTCGGCATTACACAGCTTTCTACCTCTATTCTCAGTGATTGAACAAGGCCATAAAAATAGAACGGCTCTATTTACTAATATTTCAAGTGTTTCTTACATGTTTCTAATCATTTCCCGGGGCTCTCATTGTAGTTTAAGATTTTTATGAAATTTGGCTGTTTTCTTAGAAGTATACACATGAATCCTCAGGATGTTAAACTGTGTCATTTTGAAAACTCCAAGCAATTCATCCTCAATTGTAAACATTAAGAGTATTCTCTTCATTTATCGGTTCTATACACTAATACTGAGCTTTATAAATGGCGATTCTTGATGTTTGAAAGCACTATCTTCGGAAAAACACTATCTAAAGTTGCCAGATTGTAAACATTATCAGTACTCTTGGCATTTCACAGTTTCTACCTCTAATCTCGGTGATTGAACAAGGCCATAAAGATAGAACGGCTCTATTTCCTAGTATTTCAAGTGTTTCTTACATGTTTCTAATAATTTCCTGGTAATATCACTTTCTATTTTAAGAGTTTTACCAAAACTAGACAGTTTTACTAGAAGTACATACCTGAAACTTCAGGATTTGAACTGTGTCATTCAGAAAACTCCAGGCAATTCAGCCTCAATTGTAAATATAATCAGTATTCTCTACATATAACTGCTATGTACACAAATTCTGAGCTCTATAAACAGCAATGGTTAATGTTTGAATCCACTTTCTTCGGAAAAATAACGTCTGAATTTGCCGGATTGTAAACATTATCAGTACTATTGGCATTTCACAGCTTTCTACTTCTAATCGTGGTGATTGATGCAGCCCATATAGGTAGAAGGGCTCTATTTACTAGTATTTCAAGGGTTTCTTCCATGTTTCTAATCATTTCCCGGGAATATCATTGTGTATTTTGAGAGTTTTACCAAAATTAGACAGTTTTACTAGAAGTATATTCATGAATCTTCAGGATTTGAAGTGTGTCATTCAGAAATCGCCAGGCAATTCAGCCTCAATTGTTAATATAATCAGTATTCTCTTCATTGAACGGCTTTATGCACAAATTCTGAGCTGTATAATCAGCAATTCTTAATGTTAGTAAGCACTTTCTTCTGAAAAACACCACCTAAAGTTGCCGGATTGTAAACATTACCAGTACTCTTGGGATTTCACGGCTTTCTACCTCTAATCTCGGTGATTGACCGAGGCCATAAAGATAGTAAGGCTCTATTTACTAGTATTTCAAGCGTTTCTTACATGTTTCTAATCATTTCCTGGGAATATCATTTTGAATTTTAATAGTTTTACCAAACTAGACAGTTTTCATAGAAGTATATACATGAATCTTCAGGATTTGAACTGTGTCATTCAGAAAACTCCGTGAAATTCAGCCTCAATTGTAAATATAATCAGTATTCTCTACATTTAACTGCTATATACACAAATTCTGAGCTCTATAAACAGCAATTCTTAATGTTGAACACACTTTCTTTGGAAAAACACCATCTGAAGTTGCCGGATTGTATACATTATCAGTACTCTTAGCATTTCAAGCTTACTACCTCTAATCTTGGTGATTGAACAAGGCCATAAAGATATAACTGCTCTATTTACTAGTATTTCAAGTGTTTCTTACACGTTTCTAATCATTTCCCGGGAATATCATTGTGTACTTTAAGAGTTTCACCAAAATTAGACAGTTTTCTTTGAAGTGTATACATGAATCTTCAGGGTTTGAACTGTGTCATTCAGAAAACGCCAGGCAATTCAGCCTCAATTGTTAATATCATCAGAATTCTCTTCATTTAACAGCTTTATACACAAATTCTGAGCTGTATAAACAGCAATTTTTAATGTTTGTAAGCACTTTCTTAGGAAAAAACACCATTTAAAGTTGCCAGATTTTAAACATTATCAGTACCCTCGGCATTACACAGCTTTCTACCTCTATTCTCAGTGATTGAACAAGGCCATAAAAATAGAACGGCTCTATTTACTAATATTTCAAGTGTTTCTTACATGTTTCTAATCATTTCCCGGGGCTCTCATTGTAGTTTAAGATTTTTATGAAATTTGGCTGTTTTCTTAGAAGTATACACATGAATCCTCAGGATGTTAAACTGTGTCATTTTGAAAACTCCAAGCAATTCATCCTCAATTGTAAACATTAAGAGTATTCTCTTCATTTATCGGTTCTATACACTAATACTGAGCTTTATAAATGGCGATTCTTGATGTTTGAAAGCACTATCTTCGGAAAAACACTATCTAAAGTTGCCAGATTGTAAACATTATCAGTACTCTTGGCATTTCACAGTTTCTACCTCTAATCTCGGTGATTGAACAAGGCCATAAAGATAGAACGGCTCTATTTCCTAGTATTTCAAGTGTTTCTTACATGTTTCTAATAATTTCCTGGTAATATCACTTTCTATTTTAAGAGTTTTACCAAAACTAGACAGTTTTTACTAGAAGTACATACCTGAAACTTCAGGATTTGAACTGTGTCATTCAGAAAACTCCAGGCAATTCAGCCTCAATTGTAAATATAATCAGTATTCTCTACATATAACTGCTATGTACACAAATTCTGAGCTCTATAAACAGCAATGGTTAATGTTTGAATCCACTTTCTTCGGAAAAATAACGTCTGAATTTGCCGGATTGTAAACATTATCAGTACTATTGGCATTTCACAGCTTTCTACTTCTAATCGTGGTGATTGATGCAGCCCATATAGGTAGAAGGGCTCTATTTACTAGTATTTCAAGTGTTTCTTCCATGTTTCTAATCATTTCCCGGGAATATCATTGTGTATTTGAGAGTTTTACCAAAATTAGACAGTTTTACTAGAAGTATATTCATGAATCTTCAGGATTTGAAGTGTGTCATTCAGAAATCGCCAGGCAATTCAGCCTCAATTGTTAATATAATCAGTATTCTCTTCATTGAACGGCTTTATGCACAAATTGTGAGCTGTATAATCAGCAATTCTTAATGTTAGTAAGCACTTTCTTCTGAAAAAACACCACCTAAAGTTGCCGGATTGTAAACATTACCAGTACTCTTGGGATTTCACAGCTTTCTACCTCTAATCTCGGTGATTGACCGAGGCCATAAAGATAGTAAGGCTCTATTTACTAGTATTTCAAGCGTTTCTTACATGTTTCTAATCATTTCCTGGGAATATCATTTTGAATTTTAATAGTTTTACCAAACTAGACAGTTTTCATAGAAGTATATACATGAATCTTCAGGATTTGAACTGTGTCATTCAGAAAACTCCGTGAAATTCAGCCTCAATTGTAAATATAATCAGTATTCTCTACATTTAACTGCTATATACACAAATTCTGAGCTCTATAAACAGCAATTCTTAATGTTGAACACACTTTCTTTGGAAAAACACCATCTGAAGTTGCCGGATTGTATACATTATCAGTACTCTTAGCATTTCAAGCTTACTACCTCTAATCTTGGTGATTGAAACAAGGCCATAAAGATATAACTGCTCTATTTACTAGTATTTCAAGTGTTTCTTACACGTTTCTAATCATTTTCCCGGGAATATCATTGTGTACTTTAAGAGTTTCACCAAAATTAGACAGTTTTCTTTGAAGTGTATACATGAATCTTCAGGGTTTGAACTGTGTCATTCAGAAAACGCCAGGCAATTCAGCCTCAATTGTTAATATCATCAGAATTCTCTTCATTTAACAGCTTTATACACAAATTCTGAGCTGTATAAACAGCAATTTTTAATGTTTGTAAGCACTTTCTTAGGAAAAAAACACCATTTAAAGTTGCCAGATTTTAAACATTATCAGTACCCTCGGCATTACACAGCTTTCTACCTCTATTCTCAGTGATTGAACAAGGCCATAAAAATAGAACGGCTCTATTTACTAATATTTCAAGTGTTTCTTACATGTTTCTAATCATTTCCCGGGGCTCTCATTGTAGTTTAAGATTTTTATGAAATTTGGCTGTTTTCTTAGAAGTATACACATGAATCCTCAGGATGTTAAACTGTGTCATTTTGAAACTCCAAGCAATTCATCCTCAATTGTAAACATTAAGAGTATTCTCTTCATTTATCGGTTCTATACACTAGTACTGAGCTTTATAAATGGCGATTCTTGATGTTTGAAAGCACTATCTTCGGAAAAAACACTATCTAAAGTTGCCAGATTGTAAACATTATCAGTACTCTTGGCATTTCACAGTTTCTACCTCTAATCTCGGTGATTGAACAAGGCCATAAAGATAGAACGGCTCTATTTCCTAGTATTTCAAGTGTTTCTTACATGTTTCTAATAATTTCCTGGTAATATCACTTTCTATTTTAAGAGTTTTACCAAAACTAGACAGTTTTACTAGAAGTACATACCTGAAACTTCAGGATTTGAACTGTGTCATTCAGAAAACTCCAGGCAATTCAGCCTCAATTGTAAATATAATCAGTATTCTCTACATATAACTGCTATGTACACAAATTCTGAGCTCTATAAACAGCAATGGTTAATGTTTGAATCCACTTTCTTCGGAAAAATAACGTCTGAATTTGCCGGATTGTAAACATTATCAGTACTATTGGCATTTCACAGCTTTCTACTTCTAATCGTGGTGATTGATGCAGCCCATATAGGTAGAAGGGCTCTATTTACTAGTATTTCAAGGGTTTCTTCCATGTTTCTAATCATTTCCCGGGAATATCATTGTGTATTTGAGAGTTTTACCAAAATTAGACAGTTTTACTAGAAGTATATTCATGAATCTTCAGGATTTGAAGTGTGTCATTCAGAAATCGCCAGGCAATTCAGCCTCAATTGTTAATATAATCAGTATTCTCTTCATTGAACGGCTTTATGCACAAATTCTGAGCTGTATAATCAGCAATTCTTAATGTTAGTAAGCACTTTCTTCTGAAAAACACCACCTAAAGTTGCCGGATTGTAAACATTACCAGTACTCTTGGGACTTCACGGCTTTCTACCTCTAATCTCCGTGATTGACCGAGGCCATAAAGATAGTAAGGCTCTATTTACTAGTATTTCAAGCGTTTCTTACATGTTTCTAATCATTTCCTGGGAATATCATTTTGAATTTTAATAGTTTTACCAAACTAGACAGTTTTCATAGAAGTATATACATGAATCTTCAGGATTTGAACTGTGTCATTCAGAAAACTCCGTGAAATTCAGCCTCAATTGTAAATATAATCAGTATTCTCTACATTTAACTGCTATATACACAAATTCTGAGCTCTATAAACAGCAATTCTTAATGTTGAACACACTTTCTTTGGAAAAACACCATCTGAAGTTGCCGGATTGTATACATTATCAGTACTCTTAGCATTTCAAGCTTACTACCTCTAATCTTGGTGATTGAACAAGGCCATAAAGATATAACTGCTCTATTTACTAGTATTTCAAGTGTTTCTTCCATGTTTCTAATCATTTCCCGGGAATATCATTGTGTATTTTGAGAGTTTTACCAAAATTAGACAGTTTTACTAGAAGTATATTCATGAATCTTCAGGATTTGAAGTGCGTCATTCAGAAATCACCAGGCAATTCAGCCTCAATTGTTAATATAATCAGTATTCTCTTCATTGAACGGCTTTATGCACAAATTCTGAGCTGTATAATCAGCAATTCTTAATGTTAGTAAGCACTTTCTTCTGAAAAACACCACCTAAATTTGCCGGATTGTAAACATTACCAGTACTCTTTTGATTTCACGGCTTTCTACCTCTAATCTCGGTGATTAACCGAGGCCATAAAGATAGTAAGGCTCTATTTACTAGTATTTCAAGCGTTTCTTACATGTTTCTAATCATTTCCTGGGAATATCATTTTGAATTTTAATAGTTTTACCAAACTAGACAGTTTTCATAGAAGTATATACATGAATCTTCAGGATTTGAACTGTGTCATTCAGAAAACTCCGTGAAATTCAGCCTCAATTGTAAATATAATCAGTATTCTCTACATTTAACTGCTATATACACAAATTCTGAGCTCTATAAACAGCAATTCTTAATGTTGAACACACTTTCTTTGGAAAAACACCATCTGAAGTTGCCGGATTGTATACATTATCAGTACTCTTAGCATTTCAAGCTTACTACCTCTAATCTTGGTGATTGAACAAGGCCATAAAGATATAACTGCTCTATTTACTAGTATTTCAAGTGTTTCTTACACGTTTCTAATCATTTCCCGGGAATATCATTGTGTACTTTAAGAGTTTCACCAAAATTAGACAGTTTTCTTTGAAGTGTATACATGAATCTTCAGGGTTTGAACTGTGTCATTCAGAAAACGCCAGGCAATTCAGCCTCAGTTGTTAATATCATCAGAATTCTCTTCATTTAACAGCTTTATACACAAATTCTGAGCTGTATAAAACAGCAATTTTTAATGTTTGTAAGCACTTTCTTAGGAAAAAAACACCATTTAAAGTTGCCAGATTTTAAACATTATCAGTACCCTCGGCATTACACAGCTTTCTACCTCTATTCTCAGTGATTGAACAAGGCCATAAAAATAGAACGGCTCTATTTACTAATATTTCAAGTGTTTCTTACATGTTTCTAATCATTTCCCGGGGCTCTCATTGTAGTTTAAGATTTTTATGAAATTTGGCTGTTTTCTTAGAAGTATACACATGAATCCTCAGGATGTTAAACTGTGTCATTTTGAAAACTCCAAGCAATTCATCCTCAATTGTAAACATTAAGAGTATTCTCTTCATTTATCGGTTCTATACACTAATACTGAGCTTTATAAATGGCGATTCTTGATGTTTGAAAGCACTATCTTCGGAAAAAACACTATCTAAAGTTGCCAGATTGTAAACATTATCAGTACTCTTGGCATTTCACAGTTTCTACCTCTAATCTCGGTGATTGAACAAGGCCATAAAGATAGAACGGCTCTATTTCCTAGTATTTCAAGTGTTTCTTACATGTTTCTAATAATTTCCTGGTAATATCACTTTCTATTTTAAGAGTTTTACCAAAACTAGACAGTTTTACTAGAAGTATATACCTGAAACTTCAGGATTTGAACTGTGTCATTCAGAAAACTCCAGGCAATTCAGCCTCAATTGTAAATATAATCAGTATTCTCTACATATAACTGCTATGTACACAAATTCTGAGCTCTATAAAACAGCAATGGTTAATGTTTGAATCCACTTTCTTCGGAAAAATAACGTCTGAATTTGCCGGATTGTAAACATTATCAGTACTATTGGCATTTCACAGCTTTCTACTTCTAATCGTGGTGATTGATGCAGCCCATATAGGTAGAAGGGCTCTATTTACTAGTATTTCAAGTGTTTCTTCCATGTTTCTAATCATTTCCCGGGAATATCATTGTGTATTTTGAGAGTTTTACCAAAATTAGACAGTTTTACTAGAAGTATATTCATGAATCTTCAGGATTTGAAGTGCGTCATTCAGAAATCACCAGGCAATTCAGCCTCAATTGTTAATATAATCAGTATTCTCTTCATTGAACGGCTTTATGCACAAATTCTGAGCTGTATAATCAGCAATTCTTAATGTTAGTAAGCACTTTCTTCTGAAAAAACACCACCTAAATTTGCCGGATTGTAAACATTACCAGTACTCTTTTGATTTCACAGCTTTCTACCTCTAATCTCGGTGATTAACCGAGGCCATAAAGATAGTAAGGCTCTATTTACTAGTATTTCAAGCGTTTCTTACATGTTTCTAATCATTTCCTGGGAATATCATTTTGAATTTTAATAGTTTTACCAAACTAGACAGTTTTCATAGAAGTATATACATGAATCTTCAGGATTTGAACTGTGTCATTCAGAAAACTCCGTGAAATTCAGCCTCAATTGTAAATATAATCAGTATTCTCTACATTTAACTGCTATATACACAAATTCTGAGCTCTATAAACAGCAATTCTTAATGTTGAACACACTTTCTTTGGAAAAACACCATCTGAAGTTGCCGGATTGTATACATTATCAGTACTCTTAGCATTTCAAGCTTACTACCTCTAATCTTGGTGATTGAACAAGGCCATAAAGATATAACTGCTCTATTTACTAGTATTTCAAGTGTTTCTTACACGTTTCTAATCATTTCCCGGGAATATCATTGTGTACTTTAAGAGTTTCACCAAAATTAGACAGTTTTCTTTGAAGTGTATACATGAATCTTCAGGGTTTGAACTGTGTCATTCAGAAAACGCCAGGCAATTCAGCCTCAATTGTTAATATCATCAGAATTCTCTTCATTTAACAGCTTTATACACAAATTCTGAGCTGTATAAACAGCAATTTTTAATGTTTGTAAGCACTTTCTTAGGAAAAAACACCATTTAAAGTTGCCAGATTTTAAACATTATCAGTACCCTCGGCATTACACAGCTTTCTACCTCTATTCTCAGTGATTGAACAAGGCCATAAAAATAGAACGGCTCTATTTACTAATATTTCAAGTGTTTCTTACATGTTTCTAATCATTTCCCGGGGCTCTCATTGTAGTTTAAGATTTTTATGAAATTTGGCTGTTTTCTTAGAAGTATACACATGAATCCTCAGGATGTTAAACTGTGTCATTTTGAAACTCCAAGCAATTCATCCTCAATTGTAAACATTAAGAGTATTCTCTTCATTTATCGGTTCTATACACTAATACTGAGCTTTATAAATGGCGATTCTTGATGTTTGAAAGCACTATCTTCGGAAAAACACTATCTAAAGTTGCCAGATTGTAAACATTATCAGTACTCTTGGCATTTCACAGTTTCTACCTCTAATCTCGGTGATTGAACAAGGCCATAAAGATAGAACGGCTCTATTTCCTAGTATTTCAAGTGTTTCTTACATGTTTCTAATAATTTCCTGGTAATATCACTTTCTATTTTAAGAGTTTTACCAAAACTAGACAGTTTTACTAGAAGTACATACCTGAAACTTCAGGATTTGAACTGTGTCATTCAGAAAACTCCAGGCAATTCAGCCTCAATTGTAAATATAATCAGTATTCTCTACATATAACTGCTATGTACACAAATTCTGAGCTCTATAAACAGCAATGGTTAATGTTTGAATCCACTTTCTTCGGAAAAATAACGTCTGAATTTGCCGGATTGTAAACATTATCAGTACTATTGGCATTTCACAGCTTTCTACTTCTAATCGTGGTGATTGATGCAGCCCATATAGGTAGAAGGGCTCTATTTACTAGTATTTCAAGTGTTTCTTCCATGTTTCTAATCATTTCCCGGAATATCATTGTGTATTTTGAGAGTTTTACCAAAATTAGACAGTTTTACTAGAGAGTATATTCATGAATCTTCAGGATTTGAAGTGCGTCATTCAGAAATCACCAGGCAATTCAGCCTCAATTGTTAATATAATCAGTATTCTCTTCATTGAACGCTTTATGCACAAATTCTGAGCTGTATAATCAGCAATTCTTAATGTTAGTAAGCACTTTCTTCTGAAAAACACCACCTAAATTTGCCGGATTGTAAACATTACCAGTACTCTTTTGATTTCACGGCTTTCTACCTCTAATCTCGGTGATTAACCGAGGCCATAAAGATAGTAAGGCTCTATTTACTAGTATTTCAAGCGTTTCTTACATGTTTCTAATCATTTCCTGGGAATATCATTTTGAATTTTAATAGTTTTACCAAACTAGACAGTTTTCATAGAAGTATATACATGAATCTTCAGGATTTGAACTGTGTCATTCAGAAAACTCCGTGAAATTCAGCCTCAATTGTAAATATAATCAGTATTCTCTACATTTAACTGCTATATACACAAATTCTGAGCTCTATAAACAGCAATTCTTAATGTTGAACACACTTTCTTTGGAAAAACACCATCTGAAGTTGCCGGATTGTATACATTATCAGTACTCTTAGCATTTCAAGCTTACTACCTCTAATCTTGGTGATTGAACAAGGCCATAAAGATATAACTGCTCTATTTACTAGTATTTCAAGTGTTTCTTACACGTTTCTAATCATTTCCCGGGAATATCATTGTGTACTTTAAGAGTTTCACCAAAATTAGACAGTTTTCTTTGAAGTGTATACATGAATCTTCAGGGTTTTGAACTGTGTCATTCAGAAAACGCCAGGCAATTCAGCCTCAGTTGTTAATATCATCAGAATTCTCTTCATTTAACAGCTTTATACACAAATTCTGAGCTGTATAAACAGCAATTTTTAATGTTTGTAAGCACTTTCTTAGGAAAAAACACCATTTAAAGTTGCCAGATTTTAAACATTATCAGTACCCTCGGCATTACACAGCTTTCTACCTCTATTCTCAGTGATTGAACAAGGCCATAAAAATAGAACGGCTCTATTTACTAATATTTCAAGTGTTTCTTACATGTTTCTAATCATTTCCCGGGGCTCTCATTGTAGTTTAAGATTTTTTATGAAATTTGGCTGTTTTCTTAGAAGTATACACATGAATCCTCAGGATGTTAAACTGTGTCATTTTGAAAACTCCAAGCAATTCATCCTCAATTGTAAACATTAAGAGTATTCTCTTCATTTATCGGTTCTATACACTAATACTGAGCTTTATAAATGGCGATTCTTGATGTTTGAAAGCACTATCTTCGGAAAAACACTATCTAAAGTTGCCAGATTGTAAACATTATCAGTACTCTTGGCATTTCACAGTTTCTACCTCTAATCTCGGTGATTGAACAAGGCCATAAAGATAGAACGGCTCTATTTCCTAGTATTTCAAGTGTTTCTTACATGTTTCTAATAATTTCCTGGTAATATCACTTTCTATTTTAAGAGTTTTACCAAAACTAGACAGTTTTACTAGAAGTACATACCTGAAACTTCAGGATTTGAACTGTGTCATTCAGAAAACTCCAGGCAATTCAGCCTCAATTGTAAATATAATCAGTATTCTCTACATATAACTGCTATGTACACAAATTCTGAGCTCTATAAACAGCAATGGTTAATGTTTGAATCCACTTTCTTCGGAAAAATAACGTCTGAATTTGCCGGATTGTAAACATTATCAGTACTATTGGCATTTCACAGCTTTTCTACTTCTAATCGTGGTGATTGATGCAGCCCATATAGGTAGAAGGGCTCTATTTACTAGTATTTCAAGTGTTTCTTCCATGTTTCTAATCATTTCCCGGGAATATCATTGTGTATTTTGAGAGTTTTACCAAAATTAGACAGTTTTACTAGAAGTATATTCATGAATCTTCAGGATTTGAAGTGCGTCATTCAGAAATCACCAGGCAATTCAGCCTCAATGTTAATATAATCAGTATTCTCTTCATTGAACGGCTTTATGCACAAATTCTGAGCTGTATAATCAGCAATTCTTAATGTTAGTAAGCACTTTCTTCTGAAAAACACCACCTAAATTTGCCGGATTGTAAACATTACCAGTACTCTTTTGATTTCACAGCTTTCTACCTCTAATCTCGGTGATTAACCGAGGCCATAAAGATAGTAAGGCTCTATTACTAGTATTTCAAGCGTTTCTTACATGTTTCTAATCATTTCCTGGGAATATCATTTTGAATTTTAATAGTTTTACCAAACTAGACAGTTTTCATAGAAGTATATACATGAATCTTCAGGATTTGAACTGTGTCATTCAGAAAACTCCGTGAAATTCAGGCTCAATTGTAAATATAATCAGTATTCTCTACATTTAACTGCTATATACACAAATTCTGAGCTCTATAAACAGCAATTCTTAATGTTGAACACACTTTCTTTGGAAAAACACCATCTGAAGTTGCCGGATTGTATACATTATCAGTACTCTTAGCATTTCAAGCTTACTACCTCTAATCTTGGTGATTGAACAAGGCCATAAAGATATAACCTGCTCTATTTACTAGTATTTCAAGTGTTTCTTACACGTTTCTAATCATTTCCCGGGAATATCATTGTGTACTTTAAGAGTTTCACCAAAATTAGACAGTTTTCTTTGAAGTGTATACATGAATCTTCAGGGTTTGAACTGTGTCATTCAGAAAACGCCAGGCAATTCAGCCTCAATTGTTAATATCATCAGAATTCTCTTCATTTAACAGCTTTATACACAAATTCTGAGCTGTATAAACAGCAATTTTTAATGTTTGTAAGCACTTTCTTAGGAAAAAACACCATTTAAAGTTGCCAGATTTTAAACATTATCAGTACCCTCGGCATTACACAGCTTTCTACCTCTATTCTCAGTGATTGAACAAGGCCATAAAAATAGAACGGCTCTATTTACTAATATTTCAAGTGTTTCTTACATGTTTCTAATCATTTCCCGGGGCTCTCATTGTAGTTTAAGATTTTTATGAAATTTGGCTGTTTTCTTAGAAGTATACACATGAATCCTCAGGATGTTAAACTGTGTCATTTTGAAAACTCCAAGCAATTCATCCTCAATTGTAAACATTAAGAGTATTCTCTTCATTTATCGGTTCTATACACTAATACTGATCTTTATAAATGGCGATTCTTGATGTTTGAAAGCACTATCTTCGGAAAAACACTATCTAAAGTTGCCAGATTGTAAACATTATCAGTACTCTTGGCATTTCACAGTTTCTACCTCTAATCTCGGTGATTGAACAAGGCCATAAAGATAGAACGGCTCTATTTCCTAGTATTTCAAGTGTTTCTTACATGTTTCTAATAATTTCCTGGTAATATCACTTTCTATTTTAAGAGTTTTACCAAAACTAGACAGTTTTACTAGAAGTACATACCTGAAACTTCAGGATTTGAACTGTGTCATTCAGAAAACTCCAGGCAATTCAGCCTCAATTGTAAATATAATCAGTATTCTCTACATATAACTGCTATGTACACAAATTCTGAGCTCTATAAACAGCAATGGTTAATGTTTGAATCCACTTTCTTCGGAAAAAATAACGTCTGAATTTGCCGGATTGTAAACATTATCAGTACTATTGGCATTTCACAGCTTTCTACTTCTAATCGTGGTGATTGATGCAGCCCATATAGGTAGAAGGGCTCTATTTACTAGTATTTCAAGGGTTTCTTCCATGTTTCTAATCATTTCCCGGGAATATCATTGTGTATTTTGAGAGTTTTACCAAAATTAGACAGTTTTACTAGAAGTATATTCATGAATCTTCAGGATTTGAAGTGCGTCATTCAGAAATCACCAGGCAATTCAGCCTCAATTGTTAATATAATCAGTATTCTCTTCATTGAACGGCTTTATGCACAAATTCTGAGCTGTATAATCAGCAATTCTTAATGTTAGTAAGCACTTTCTTCTGAAAAACACCACCTAAAGTTGCCGGATTGTAAACATTACCAGTACTCTTGGGATTTCACGGCTTTCTACCTCTAATCTCGGTGATTGACCGAGGCCATAAAGATAGTAAGGCTCTATTTACTAGTATTTCAAGCGTTTCTTACATGTTTCTAATCATTTCCTGGGAATATCATTTTGAATTTTAATAGTTTTACCAAACTAGACAGTTTTCATAGAAGTATATACATGAATCTTCAGGATTTGAACTGTGTCATTCAGAAAACTCCGTGAAATTCAGCCTCAATTGTAAATATAATCAGTATTCTCTACATTTAACTGCTATATACACAAATTCTGAGCTCTATAAACAGCAATTCTTAATGTTGAACACACTTTCTTTGGAAAAACACCATCTGAAGTTGCCGGATTGTATACATTATCAGTACTCTTAGCATTTCAAGCTTACTACCTCTAATCTTGGTGATTGAACAAGGCCATAAAGATATAACTGCTCTATTTACTAGTATTTCAAGTGTTTCTTACACGTTTCTAATCATTTCCGGGAATATCATTGTGTACTTTAAGAGTTTCACCAAAATTAGACAGTTTTCTTTGAAGTGTATACATGAATCTTCAGGGTTTGAACTGTGTCATTCAGAAAACGCCAGGCAATTCAGCCTCAATTGTTAATATCATCAGAATTCTCTTCATTTAACAGCTTTATACACAAATTCTGAGCTGTATAAACAGCAATTTTTAATGTTTGTAAGCACTTTCTTAGGAAAAAACACCATTTAAAGTTGCCAGATTTTAAACATTATCAGTACCCTCGGCATTACACAGCTTTCTACCTCTATTCTCAGTGATTGAACAAGGCCATAAAAATAGAACGGCTCTATTTACTAATATTTCAAGTGTTTCTTACATGTTTCTAATCATTTCCCGGGGCTCTCATTGTAGTTTAAGATTTTTATGAAATTTGGCTGTTTTCTTAGAAGTATACACATGAATCCTCAGGATGTTAAACTGTGTCATTTTGAAAACTCCAAGCAATTCATCCTCAATTGTAAACATTAAGAGTATTCTCTTCATTTATCGGTTCTATACACTAATACTGAGCTTTATAAATGGCGATTCTTGATGTTTGAAAGCACTATCTTCGGAAAAACACTATCTAAAGTTGCCAGATTGTAAACATTATCAGTACTCTTGGCATTTCACAGTTTCTACCTCTAATCTCGGTGATTGAACAAGGCCATAAAGATAGAACGGCTCTATTTCCTAGTATTTCAAGTGTTTCTTACATGTTTCTAATAATTTCCTGGTAATATCACTTTCTATTTTAAGAGTTTTACCAAAACTAGACAGTTTTACTAGAAGTACATACCTGAAACTTCAGGATTTGAACTGTGTCATTCAGAAAACTCCAGGCAATTCAGCCTCAATTGTAAATATAATCAGTATTCTCTACATATAACTGCTATGTACACAAATTCTGAGCTCTATAAACAGCAATGGTTAATGTTTGAATCCACTTTCTTCGGAAAAATAACGTCTGAATTTGCCGGATTGTAAACATTATCAGTACTATTGGCATTTCACAGCTTTCTACTTCTAATCGTGGTGATTGATGCAGCCCATATAGGTAGAAGGGCTCTATTTACTAGTATTTCAAGGGTTTCTTCCATGTTTCTAATCATTTCCCGGGAATATCATTGTGTATTTTGAGAGTTTTACCAAATTAGACAGTTTTACTAGAAGTATATTCATGAATCTTCAGGATTTGAAGTGCGTCATTCAGAAATCACCAGGCAATTCAGCCTCAATTGTTAATATAATCAGTATTCTCTTCATTGAACGGCTTTATGCACAAATTCTGAGCTGTATAATCAGCAATTCTTAATGTTAGTAAGCACTTTCTTCTGAAAAACACCACCTAAATTTGCCGGATTGTAAACATTACCAGTACTCTTTTGATTTCACAGCTTTCTACCTCTAATCTCGGTGATTAACCGAGGCCATAAAGATAGTAAGGCTCTATTTACTAGTATTTCAAGCGGTTTCTTACATGTTTCTAATCATTTCCTGGGAATATCATTTTGAATTTTAATAGTTTTAACCAAACTAGACAGTTTTCATAGAAGTATATACATGAATCTTCAGGATTTGAACTGTGTCATTCAGAAAACTCCGTGAAATTCAGCCTCAATTGTAAATATAATCAGTATTCTCTACATTTAACTGCTATATACACAAATTCTGAGCTCTATAAACAGCAATTCTTAATGTTGAACACACTTTCTTTGGAAAAACACCATCTGAAGTTGCCGGATTGTATACATTATCAGTACTCTTAGCATTTCAAGCTTACTACCTCTAATCTTGGTGATTGAACAAGGCCATAAAGATATAACTGCTCTATTTACTAGTATTTCAAGTGTTTCTTACACGTTTCTAATCATTTCCCGGGAATATCATTGTGTACTTTAAGAGTTTCACCAAAATTAGACAGTTTTCTTTGAAGTGTATACATGAATCTTCAGGGTTTGAACTGTGTCATTCAGAAAACGCCAGGCAATTCAGCCTCAATTGTTAATATCATCAGAATTCTCTTCATTTAACAGCTTTATACACAAATTCTGAGCTGTATAAACAGCAATTTTTAATGTTTGTAAGCACTTTCTTAGGAAAAAACACCATTTAAAGTTGCCAGATTTTAAACATTATCAGTACCCTCGGCATTACACAGCTTTCTACCTCTATTCTCAGTGATTGAACAAGGCCATAAAAATAGAACGGCTCTATTTACTAATATTTCAAGTGTTTCTTACATGTTTCTAATCATTTCCCGGGGCTCTCATTGTAGTTTAAGATTTTTATGAAATTTGGCTGTTTTCTTAGAAGTATACACATGAATCCTCAGGATGTTAAACTGTGTCATTTTGAAAACTCCAAGCAATTCATCCTCAATTGTAAACATTAAGAGTATTCTCTTCATTTATCGGTTCTATACACTAATACTGAGCTTTATAAATGGCGATTCTTGATGTTTGAAAGCACTATCTTCGGAAAAACACTATCTAAAGTTGCCAGATTGTAAACATTATCAGTACTCTTGGCATTTCACAGTTTCTACCTCTAATCTCGGTGATTGAACAAGGCCATAAAGATAGAACGGCTCTATTTCCTAGTATTTCAAGTGTTTCTTACATGTTTCTAATAATTTCCTGGTAATATCACTTTCTATTTTAAGAGTTTTACCAAAACTAGACAGTTTTACTAGAAGTACATACCTGAAACTTCAGGATTTGAACTGTGTCATTCAGAAAACTCCAGGCAATTCAGCCTCAATTGTAAATATAATCAGTATTCTCTACATATAACTGCTATGTACACAAATTCTGAGCTCTATAAACAGCAATGGTTAATGTTTGAATCCACTTTCTTCGGAAAAATAACGTCTGAATTTGCCGGATTGTAAACATTATCAGTACTATTGGCATTTCACAGCTTTCTACTTCTAATCGTGGTGATTGATGCAGCCCATATAGGTAGAAGGGCTCTATTTACTAGTATTTCAAGTGTTTCTTCCATGTTTCTAATCATTTCCCGGGAATATCATTGTGTATTTTGAGAGTTTTACCAAAATTAGACAGTTTTACTAGAAGTATATTCATGAATCTTCAGGATTTGAAGTGCGTCATTCAGAAATCACCAGGCAATTCAGCCTCAATTGTTAATATAATCAGTATTCTCTTCATTGAACGGCTTTATGCACAAATTCTGAGCTGTATAATCAGCAATTCTTAATGTTAGTAAGCACTTTCTTCTGAAAAACACCACCTAAAGTTGCCGGATTGTAAACATTACCAGTACTCTTGGGATTTCACAGCTTTCTACCTCTAATCTCGGTGATTGACCGAGGCCATAAAAATAGTAAGGCTCTATTTACTAGTATTTCAAGCGTTTCTTACATGTTTCTAATCATTTCCTGGGAATATCATTTGAATTTTAATAGTTTTACCAAAACTAGACAGTTTTCATAGAAGTATATACATGAATCTTCAGGATTTGAACTGTGTCATTCAGAAAACTCCGTGAAATTCAGCCTCAATTGTAAATATAATCAGTATTCTCTACATTTAACTGCTATATACACAAATTCTGAGCTCTATAAACAGCAATTCTTAATGTTGAGCACACTTTCTTTGGAAAAACACCATCTGAAGTTGCCGGATTGTATACATTATCAGTACTCTTAGCATTTCAAGCTTACTACCTCTAATCTTGGTGATTGAACAAGGCCATAAAGATATAAACTGCTCTATTTACTAGTATTTCAAGTG
Source organism: Myotis yumanensis (assembly GCF_028538775.1). Lineage (NCBI taxonomy): Eukaryota > Metazoa > Chordata > Mammalia > Chiroptera > Vespertilionidae > Myotis > Myotis yumanensis. Next base: position 43,774 of record NW_027223911.1, read on the forward strand.
TTTCTTACACGTTTCTAATCATTTCCCGGGAATATCATTGTGTACTTTAAGAGTTTCACCAAAATTAGACAGTTTCTTTGAAGTGTATACATGAATCTTCAGGGTTTGAACTGTGTCATTCAGAAAACGCCAGGCAATTCAGCCTCAATTGTTAATATCATCAGAATTCTCTTCATTTAACAGCTTTATACACAAATTCTGAGCTGTATAAACAGCAATTTTTAATGTTTGTAAGCACTTTCTTAGGA
>NW_027223912.1:0-43925 GCF_028538775.1 Myotis yumanensis
ATGGAAAGAGGATGGTTTTTCCCAGAGAGAAAGATGAAATAGCCGAGTTCTTGGTAAAGCAGAAATGTCCTTTCTACAGCTCCCCGGGAGTGCTGCACATAACGGGGTGAGAACGTACCGAGCATCAGCACCCCAGCTGGAGAGCCTGGGGCATGCGGGGTGGCACTGGGCTGGGCTCCTCCAGTGCAGTCACGCCCAGGCCCTCCTTCCTCAGGGCAAGCCCTGCAAAGCTTGTGCTCTTACCCCTGTTTCACAGGATGGCAATCAGGGACCTTAGAACACATAGTAGGGCCAGGGCAGAGCTGGGATTAGACGTCTTTTTTCTTTCTTTTCTGACTCACAGCTTATTCTCACACCACAGCCCTGCCCCGCTGCCCTCAGAGGAAGCTCCTGGGCAGGGCTGGCCTGGCGGGAGGCTGCGGGGGCAGAGGCCAGGAGGGGTGCATCATGGGTGTCTGCAGATGTGCTGATCTGGCTTTGCTGCTCAGAGCTGTATGAACCGGGCTCATCCCTGGCCGCTTTGGCCCTCTGGCTTGTGAGACCACATGCACCTCCCACTCAACACTGCTTGTCCCCGGCAGCAGTGTAACTCTTAATTGATGTTGCAGCTTCTGATCTGTGTAATCTTTTTTTTTTAAAAAAAATATTCTTTATTGACTTCAGAGAGGAAGAGAGTGGGAGAGAGAGAAACATCAATGATGAGAGAGAATCACTGATTGGCTGCCTCCTGCACGCTCCACACTGGGGATCAAGCCCGCAACCCGGGAATATGCCTTGACTGGGAATCAAACCGTGACCTCCTGGTTCCTGGGGCAACGCTCAACCTCTGAGCCACACCGGATGGGCTGATCTGGGTAACCTTGAGGCAGGACAGCAGAGGCCTGCCCCCTCACAAGGTGTGCATCAGTTCAAACGAAGACACAAAACCAGGATGACAAAAATCTCCTAAAGGCGAATCGAGCTCAAAATAAAATTAGGTTGTACCTGTGGATAAGATGCCAGGAATGTAGGAACTGAATCCATGCTGTGTTTTCTACTTTCCTTAGGTCCCTCCAAAGCCTAGCATGTTGCTAGGCATATAGGATGTTTAGTGTATGTTCGCCATGTCCCGTTAAATCAGCAATTGACTCGATGATGTCCACGTGGAACAAAGCCCGTTGGCACGCAGCTCCCCTTACACAGAGGTGGGAGCTCTGGAGCCCGACTCAACAGCTTAAACTGGGTCAGTTTTGTTTCTGTTCTTTGCGAGTGAATGCAGTTGTGCTCTGGATTGGCCGTTCCGAGTGGTCTTGCTGAGTGGAGAATAAAGTCAGTTACATGCACAACCTGAGCAGCCTGCCCACCTCAGAATGAGCCACAGGCTGATGCAGGAGCAAGTATATCTAGTGGTTGCTTGGATGCCTCGGTAGGACAGAGAGGAAAGAGGGAGTCTGCATGTCTTTGTCAGGGGAGTTATATCTCCAAATCTCAATGGTGTCATCTGTAAAGTAAGGGTGGGTGAGCTGATGGACATAATATAATGACAGTAACAAACATTAAGTAAGCTACAGTTGGTGACTACTACCAGGTCCTGGGCCTCTAACAGAATTAAGTTTTCTTTCTTTCTTCCTTACTTTCTTTCTTAGTTGCTTTCTTGCTTTCTGTCTTTCTCCTTTTCCTTCTGTGAAGGTTAATTTTTTGTGTCAACTTAGCTGCATCACACTGCCCAGATATTTGTGGAAACATTATTCTGGATAGTTCTGTGAGGGTGGTTTAGGTTGAGACTAAGATTTAAATAGTTGAACTTGGAGTAAAGCAGATTGCTCTTCGTAATGTGGGTGGGCCTCATCCGATCAGTTGAAGGCCTGACTAGAACAAGCCTGACCTCCCCTGAACAAGAAGGAACTCTGCCAGCAAATTGCCTTTGGAATTGAATGGCATCTCTTCCCTGCGTCTCCAGCCTGCCGGCTGTCCCATCAGATTTGGGACTTGATAAGTCTCCATAATTGTGTAAAGCAATTCCTTAAAACAAATCTCTCTCTCTCTTTCCTGTTGGACTGTTTACCTGGAGAACTCTGACTAATAAATATACTTTCCTTTCTTGTTCATGTTCCTCTTTCCCTTCTTTCCTCCTTCCCTTATTAAATAAGGAAATTGGCTCGAGGACATGAAGTAAATTGTCCACGGTCTACTGGCTTGTAAACTGGGGCTGAATTTCAGGGCTGTCTCACTCCAAAGTCTCCACGGCGTCCACCGCTCCCTGGAGTGAACTGCGAAGTGCTGAGTGGGCCGCTCTTTGGCAGGTCTTGGACCACACAGGAAATCTGGCTGTGCTTTCTCACCTCTCATTGTCAACACCACACCTACAAGAGCTTCAATGAGACCCTCTCAGGCTCTCTCAGACCTTCTGCGCCTTCCAGGGCCGACATCAAGTTTAAATGCTCTCTCCTCTGATGTAGTTGCTGTTGCAAGTACAGCAGACATTTTATTTGTGTTAACATAGCATTTGATGGGGAAAAAAAGAAAAATTGCCTTCTGTCAGTGGGTCTAATCCATCCAAGGTGCAGTAAAGGCCACTCTCCAAGCTCTCATTTGTCTCTTTCCTCTCCACTCCTGTCTCACCTCCTGAGCTGACCAGGACGATATGTTTAAACTGCAAATCTGCCGGCTGGTGTGGCTCAGTGGTTGAGCATCTACCTATGAACCAGGAGATCATGGTTTGATTTCCAGTCAGGGCACATGCCCGGGGTTACAGGCTCAATCCCCAGTGGGAGGCATGCAGGAGGCAGCTGATCAATGATTCCCTTTCATCATTGATGTTTCTATCTCCCTCCCTCTCCTATCCTCTCTGAGATCAATAAAAAATATATTTAAACTGGAAATCTGACTACACTACCCTCAATTCCAGGCAAAAACCTACCAATTCCAAGATTCTTAGTCCTCTAAAGTCCCCCATTATCTATTTTCTGCCTTAATAACAAGTCTTCATGTTACCTCATTTTCTGCCCATAATAAGTGATGGGCATTTTTGCCAGTGGTAGGTTGCATTATTGTTCAAAATATTCAATATCACTCATTGGGCTCCTCCATGTGGAGCATTAAACAAGCCCTGGGTGTCAGTCTTGCTCACGTCACTTGCTTAGGCCAATCAAATGTAATAGGAAGTGATCATCATGTGAAATGAGTATGAAATTCAGACTTATTTTAACCTGATAAGATTTTAGGTCTGTTTGAGATCATCACACAATTTGATCAATGCTAACCACTCTCATTCTGAACTAGGTGGCCCTTCTCTAAGGGCTCACTGTGTCATGCACTCTATTTTTCTATAGCACTTATCACATTAAATGTCATTTGCTGTTTACATACTTGCCCTCCCTAGTAGCCGGAGAAACCCTCCAGGGCCAGAGATTGTGTGCTTGTTTACCTCTGTATTTCCAGCCCCCAGAACAGCCCGGTGTTTAAAACATGTTGTCTCGTTGCATTGAATCAAGCTCTTGATCCGTCAATCTTACTGAAATACTGATTAACTGAATTACCAGAAATCAAAGACAATATTATCAATCCCTAAGCTTAGAGAGAGGACTAAAGTATGTAATGCAGGTCGGAATGGTATGCATTGAAATGAACCGACCTTGGCATTTTACAATCAATAGAAAACACTGTGGATAGCACTGAGAAAAGAATGCTGGGCATGATGGCAGGGTCAATACCGGGCCACTCAAAAGACCTTTCCACTCAAGTCCCAGACCGTGTGGATTCACTTCTCCTTTACAGCGACTAGAAGAAAAGTGACATTCACAACACCCTTGCCTTTCAAGGGAGGCGGGATTTGGCTGCACATAGAAGATATGATAAAATGGCATCAACTCTCTTGGAGCCCGAGACTCAGAATAGCTCTTCTGACATTCAGTCTCCCGCCTTGACCGAGCCCCGATGTCACTCGCTGATATGTCTGTCGATTCTGCTACCTTTTGTAAAACTCTTGCCTCATTCTCATGCCATCCTATCCCGGCACTTTATATGCCCAAGTTCATGGAGGCCAGGACATATAAGCTATGTAAAAAGCATCCACAGAAACACACATTTTCTTGCAAATCAAACCCAAGTGAAAATATAAGAATGCATTGATTCATTCACTCATTTCCTGATTTAAAAATGAATATGGACGTGTTTAGCTGCTAGCAAACCCACCTAAGGATGCTTCCCTGTCTAAGAATTGATCAGGAAGAGGATATCCTGAATCTTTCTTTTTCCTTTCAGTTTTGCCATCTGCTTTCCCATAACATAAGATAGTCCGAGATGGACGTACTAATGAAATTATTAAGCCCAAACTCCTGATTTGATTAGGGTCAAATCTGAAAAAAAATGACTCACTCAAGGTCAAACAGTGAATGTGTCATCAAAGCCAGGACTCAAACCAGAGCAGCTTGTGTTCTAGGCTTTCTTTTCCTCCCCCCGCCCATCCCCCCCCCATTTAAAGACACTTATTGAAGAGAGCTTCAAAGAGAGTCAAGGAACTGCCACCCTGCCTTTCGGTATCATGCCCATGTGCTTATTTCCAGTGCTCACGGCAGCCTTTGTGTTTGGGTTACAATACGTGATCTACCCATCGCCCAGAGATGCAGCTCTGAAGCAGTGGGAGTCAGACAGACCTTGGCGTACATCTTGGCTCTCTCCTGACCACTGCATGTTCTCAGACAAGTCGTTGAACAGATCAGGACCTCAGTTTCCAGAACCTGTAAAAGCTACCAACCCATCACCAGGCTTACAGGTGACAATGCCTGAGAAAGTGCCTCTGCAACTGCCCAGAGGCACACTGGCCAGCATCGCCATGTCAGCTGTGCTCTTACATGCTGGGGTTCAGGTGAATGAACCCCTCTCTGTTCCTCTAGACCAGCGGTTCTCAACCTGTGGGTCGAGACCCCTTTGGCGGTCGAACGACCCTGTCACAGGGGTCGCCTAAGACCATCCTGCATATCAGATATTTACATGACAATTCCTAACAGTAGCAACATTACAGTTATGAAGTAGCAACGAAAATAATTTTATGGTTGGGTCACAACATGAGGACCTGTATTTAAAGAGCCAGAAGGTTGAGAACCACTGCTCTAGACCGAGCGCAAGTCTAGCATCTCCTGCATGCTTAATTTCACTGTTAGGCATCGTTAGGTTTAAAAGGACCTATCTTTTCCTCTCTCATTACTTACAGCATGCGATTTCTCAGTAAAAACATTTCCTCTGTGACTTTCATGAAATCACTGTAATTTCCTAATAAGGAAATCTACTCAAAGTCTACCCAAGGTCTGCATTTCCCACCGCTTAGGGGCTGCAGTTTCTGGGAGTAATCACCGGGGCTGTCATGCTCATTGCCATTCAAGTTTCCAACCGAAACTGATGGGCAGAACAAAGCATCCAAGAAAACAAAGCAAAACACAAAGGAGTTTTTGTGAGATTTTTTTTAAGGTTGATATTTATAAAGGCTTTAATTCCAGTTGATTTCATGACAAATTCCAATGTAGACCAAAAAATATACGGTTGCTCAACCAAAGGTCAGTTTGGATTGACTGATTCTTTTATTTGTTCAGCACACATTCCTGAGATGCAAAAATGAACTGAAATGCCCGTGCACTCAAGGTGTTCATGGGCTAGTAAGACTAGGAGATACATAAGCAGGTAAGTACAGAGGTATGTGAGAGGTTGTTTGATGGAATTCTGCACAGGGAACGGAGTACAGTTCTCCTGGGGGAGGGGAGGAATAATAGGTCAGCAAAGGCTCTTTAGAAGGGATTGGTAACCAAATAGATGCTTGCCAGACAGGTGTACCAGGGCAGAAGAGCTAGATGGTCACTCAGAAAGTGGAACAAGTGTGAGCATGACCACACGAATACAGAAGAATTTGGGAAGTAAAAAACAGATCCTAATGGCTAAGGTCATGAAGGTTGATGGGGAGTGGGAGAGGAGATGGGGATCGGGAAAGGGAAAAACTGAGGAAGTAAATAAAGGTCTTCTGGGTAAGTGAAGATGGAGACCTGAAGCAAGAAGGAAGAGCCGGGCTGAATGTCAGAGATACTTAGAAGGTGGCCTCATGGGAATTGGGAGTGTTCTGGTGGGTGAGGGAGGAGTCCCAGAGACAAGATTGGATTTTGAACTTGTTCTGCTGGAAATATAATGGTACTCAGCCAAGAAGGGAAATCTAAGAGGAAGGGGCATTTTGATTTATTTTTTTTTATTCAAAGAAACAAAATCAGTTTCTTATTTATGTGTAGATGTTAAAAAATGTAAAGACTTTTCTTGGCTGGTAACTCATGGGGCCATAGAAAAACCCTTGCCCTTATATAAATTCACAAACAACAAAATAACTATTGATAGTAGAAGAAAGAAGGGTGGGTAGATAAATAAAGGAAAAGAAAAAAAATAGAAAAATGTGAACTATGGACAGATCCAGATTCAAATCCCAGCTAGACCACAACCTGAACTTTGACTATGAGGCTTCCTCGCTTCTAGCCCATTTATTATGTCCCAGAGCCCAGGTGGAGGTTGAAGGAACCCACCTTCCTCCCACAAGGGCCCAGGCCCCCTCGTCCTTCCGCATCTCTAAGTGATGATTAGCAGTTAGCACCTCTGCAAGATGGCATTTCCTCCTGTAAAACCTTCCCCTGCTGGCGTCCTCTCAGGCACTCTGCGGGCTCACTCGCTCCAGCTCTCTAACACATTAGAGCTCTTTATTTCCTCTGACAGCTTTTGTTGACCTTTCAGCATGCTCGTGTTTCGTCCAATTGAGAAAAGACGGGTGGAAACAAACCAGCATTCCCCTCATCTTCCTCCCTGCCTTCTGTCTCCAGCACTGCAGTGTTAATACCCTTCCTCCGAGCATCATTGCCCATGCAGTCCCAAACCTGAACCTGAAAATACATTGGTGTCTTTCTGCCACCTTTCCAGCTACACCTGGAAGAGGTGCCCTCTGGAGCTTTGTCACCGAGGGGCTACTAAGGGGAGCCATGGTACTACATGCCAGGAGGCAAATCTGAAGGGGCCACAATCTGAGGACGCTAGAGATGGCATCCACACTGGGCGAAGAAACCAGGAGACTGTGGGCATGGAGAGAACATGGTGAGTTGACTGATACATGCATTTGGGGACTTGGGTTAGGATAGTCAACATTGAGTAGGCATATTACCAGGCAAATGGATCCTTTCTGAGAATAAAAGCTTATAGAAACCCCACTATACAAAGTCTACGGGCTGTTCTTGTTGACACTAGGCATGGAGAACTTGGTTGATTGGCCTGCCTTGGGGGGCAAGGGCAGAACAGGGAGAGCCCCTTAAGAGGTTCCCCATGGCCCATCTAAGCATCTTTCCTCTGTCTCTCCTCCAAATCTCTACTGCTTTTAGCAATTTCTCTAATCCTGTTTCTTTGAACTTTCACGGGCTCCATTTGCCCCTCAATCCATCACAATGGATGCCACAGCTCCGCGCCCCTTTCTTTACCCCAATCTGTGTGGAGAACTCACTCCAGCTATCACCTCTATGGAAGGACGATCCACATTTACATCCCTCAGGCCAAGTCACCTAAAGCATCAATGTCCACTGGGTCCCCCACTACATTGCAACTCAGTACCTCTAACATAAAAACCTGTCTCTGTCCCAAACATCCCCTCTTCCTTCCATCAGCCTTTCTCTTCCTGCTGCCTCTGTTCATGTAGACCTGCCAATCAAACTCGACTCTGCCACTGCCCAGATCCATAGGACCATCAGCAGCCTAGACTTACCTGATCTTTTTTGTTTTTTGCATCTGTCACCTTTTCTCCACCCCCACTGCCTCTGCTCCAGTTCTCACCTGGACTTGTTTAGTGGTCTCTTCCATGATCATCATGTCAGGACTTCCTTTCTCCTGTGATGTAACAGTCTGTCACTCTGCAAATAATGGGCCCAAGCTCAGGGCAGTTTAGTGGTGTTTTCATGGTCACATGCCATAGAATTGGCAAAGCCAGACTCAAACCTGAGTCTTCTTGCCTCCTGAGTCTATGTTTTACACTTAATGTTTCTATACCTGGGATGTTTCATGCATGTAGTATGCACATACAGCAGAAGAGGTGGCAACCTTATACATTTGAAATGGGTGAAGAATACACAGTAAGGGAAGTCACTTAGGCTGCTGAATAAATGATGAAGCTTAAAAGAAAGTGGAGCTAAAGTAGGCCAGGCAGAAAGACCTTCCAGTGTGAATGCCTCAAGGATACCTGAGGGGCAATGGAAAGAAGCCCTTCCTACTTGCTTCTAGCATCTCTGTGTTCTGCTCTTTTCTCACTTTGGCTGCAGAAACCCACCTGAACTGTGGAGTTCAAGGTCGCAGGGAGAATGAGTGGTCTTGTCTTTAATCACTGGGCTGCCTAGCCCACCTGGAACCAAGCCCAAGACCTGTGTCTCCTGCCTCCACCTCCTAAGCCCTGTAGTCCTTCCTCAGCCTCCCCAGGGAGTCATTTACATCACAATCGCTTTCTGTCTCTTTTCATAAAAGAAAAAAAAATGAGCGCCTTTGATAGTCATTCTTCCCTGATGAGATGTGGAATAAGCTGTCTCTCTTAGAGGGGAAGTTCCTTTATCACAGTGTTTTACAAACAAGGAGAAAGTTGTCAAAATCCAGGTGTCTGCTTCTCCTGCTCTGCCATTCCACAGGGAGAGGACAGCTGTGGCTATGAAATGCAGCAGCCATGGCGGCAGCTAGAGCCAGGACAGAGGCCGATGGGACACCCCAGGAGAGCAAGGAGTGGCTTCACCTGCAGCCTCTGAGACGCAGGCCACTTGCCCCTCCAAGACAGAAGAGCATAGTGCAAAGAGACTAGATTGGCCTCAGGTTTGGGCTCACATCCCGATTCAACTTACTCAGTAACCTCGGATAGTCACTACCCTTTTCAACCTCAGTCTCAACATCGATTCTAATTGAAGGGAAAGGAACAATCATTACAAAGGGCTGAGGACATGCCATTTCTTTACAGATATTGCCCCTCCACCTCCTCACACACCCACAAATCAGAAATCATCTCCCCTCCTCTGCAGATGGGTGGTTTTCTTAGTAACTACCTCATACCTCCTTTCTTTGTTCTCCAAGTAGCCTAGAATTTGACACCCAACATACTCCTGCCTTTAATGAGTGGGGTCTAAGGAACCTGAATTTATTGAGCCCTTCCTAGGGGTCATGCACTCTATCAAGCCCTTTATATCTCAATATCCTTAATTTATTCTTTTTCTTAAAATTTTTATTTTATTGTTGTAAAACACTTAACATGATATCTACCCTCTTGACAGATGTTAAGTGCACACTCCATCCTTGTTGACTGTAGGTACCATGTCGTACAGTAGATCTCTAGAGCTTATGCATTTTTCTGAACTCAAACGTCATGCTCATGGGTTGGCAACTCCTCATTTGCTCCTCTGCCAACCCCTGGCAGCCACCCTTCCATTCTTTGATTCTATGCCTTTGACTACTTCAGCTACCACATGTGTACGGAATCCACAGTGGCATTTGTCTTTCTGTGACTGGCTTATTTCACTTAGCACAATGTTCTCGAGGTTCATCTATGTTGTCCCCAAATGGCGGAATTTCCTTCTTTTTTTGTGCCTTGATTATACTTCATTGTATGGATATACTGCATTTTCTTTATCCAGTCATCCTTTGAGGGCCGCTTAGGTTCTTCGCATATGTTGGCCATTGTAAATAGTGCTGCAATGACCACAGGAGTGGTAAAATCTCTTCAAGGTCCTGGTTTCTACATCAGGCCTAGAGGCAAATATACTCCCTAGTTGCAGCGAAAGATATTCACCAAGACTATATCGCTAGCTTACAACCACCCAGTTAGTAGTGGCTAGGTCAGAACTCACACTCAAGTCTGCTGCCTCTAAAGACTGCCCTTCAACCCCACCTCTGCTTTCTGCTCTATTCCCTTATTGTCTCTTCCAGGACGTAGGAAGCCACTAAAAATGTGTCATCGTTCTTGATTAAAGATATAATTTTATGAGTCACATCAGTCAATCTTTATTAAAATCTCCTAGAAAACTCCAGTTTGTGACACTGAGTCAGTAGCAACATTTACAGTAGTTTGGTGGTTGTTTTTTTTTTTTTTACTTAATTATGTTAATTGCTATTTCTAAGCATAATTAACATTTTGAATTAGTGTAATTACATCAAACAACATGTTTAATTTGTCATGTCAAATACAATAATTAGTAATGATTCTTGAGAAGATGTCATTACAAGTTTGAGGTATTTATAAGGTGTAATCATGTCAAATGTGATCATACTAAAGAGCGATACTAAAGCTTATAGAAAAATCTTGCTGTGAATGTTTTGAAAGTTTCACGTTGTGGTCATTTTAAATATTTTGCCCCTCAACAAAAGTCAAATGCGGCATGCTTTAGTGATCGGTTTGCTAATTAGTTAAGGGAATAACAATGGAGTCTTGAATTACAACTGAACTCATATTTAATCCACCAAATGTCCCCAGCTCCCCCCCCTTTAAACTCCAGAGTGACTATTAATGGTTTTCCATATTAAATAGTTATACTTGAAAATTGACTCTGGGGAAATGGGGACAACCCAGAAACAAATGGATTTCTTCCAAATATGGAGATTTCAGACTAATGTCAGAGGTGAGTTAAATTAATGCCCCAACCATTTCATGGCTATGTGGCTCACCAAATCACTGACATGTTTAATTTTCACTAACTTTTGCTGTAACATGGGATAACGCATACTTTGTGGAGGAGAAATAAGATGGTGCCAATCGAACTACACAGCCAAAGTGCTTTGTGGCCTAAGTTATAGGTGGCCTACCTGTGTATGAATCTTTATCTGGATACATCAGACTCCGACAAGAGCAGCAGGAAAAAATCATCACACGTGGTTCAAGTCCCGTCATGGTGGGGTGAGCTGCTGACCACCTGGGTGGTCCTGGACACGCCATTTTGCCTCTTTTGAGCTTCAGCTTCCTTGCCTTATAAAATGAGGGGAATAAGACACATTTCAGAGACATGTTGAGGATGAGATGAAGCAGTGAGCATAAAAATAGCCTAGCTTTTCATCCATGTGATGCTACTTGGTGAATGTTTGGGTTTGCAATAAGGCAGAAGTCAGGGACCCCTTACTGGATCAAGTCCTGGTCCCCTCTGTCCCTTTCTTCCCAGTTTCTTAGGAAACTGAGTGAGTGTGTTAGGTACAGAGCCCAGCCTTTGCGCTTAGACACTGTTGACTAGAACCCCAGCTCTAACCACTTACTCTTGAAAGGTGGAAATAAACAAAGGACCCACTTCCCCTTCAAGTTTTCATGCTTGAGGCCAGGCAGAGGAAAGAGATAGTTTAGAATAGAGGAATTCTCATTTCTATCCCTAACTGATTGGGGAAAACTTTTGCTATTCTTTGCTCTGTTGGAACCATATCTCTCCATGTGTGAACCCAAGCCCTGCGGAGCCAATCACACTTCCAGGAGTTGGTTACGCTTCACCTTCATCTGCCAGGAGCCTGCGTGCGACTGGCAAACACCTGTCTGTCTTTCAAGATTCATCTGGGCATTAACTCTTGAGTGGAATCTTTCTTCTAATCTTCTTTGAGGTAGAATTGGTCACTCCCTTCTTAGTGGTCCTAACTTACCTGCACAGAGATTTATAATAATATCAGTTCTTAGAGATCTCTGTTATTTTTACTTGCTCTTTTTTCCCATTGCAATAATTGAAACCCTTTGAGGGATAGAGCCTGTGTCATAATATTCAATGAGTATATGTATATTCTCAATCTAGCACTGGCCAGGCATAGAGTAAGAGTTCAGCAAATGTTTGTTGAATGAGTTAATAGTAATAGGAAAAATTCAGGATTTAAATTCAGACAGAAGTGGCTGAATTGTTCATTCATTCATTAGTTTGTTAATCATATAATCATTTCTTGATCATTGGCTAAGTAGCAGCCCCCTGGCTAAGCTCTGGGGATGTATCAGGGAACTAATTTCACGGATCTGTTTACCTTATAATCTAGCATAGTATTTCTCCAAGTGTGGTTAAAAAGGCCTCGGATCAGGAGGGGATGCTATACATGAATATTTCTACCATGAGTGGTATAAATGGGCTACACCTCTGACCTGCTAAGTTAGAGTCTGTGGGTAGGAACCGTAGATTTTCCATTTTTAACACGTACTTGATTCTTATAGTGTGTAAAGTTTGAGTATCACTGGATTACACATTGACTAAGTTCCCAGCTAAGTGTGTAAACTTGGGAGCAGTTCCTCAACATCTCTGGACTTCTGGTTCTTGGTCTGTGAAATAGGATGGTACTATGCACCACAGAAGTTCACGGTGAGGATGGTGAGTCGTCTCTTTAAAGTGCCTGTGAAGTGCTCAGCTAATGTTCAGCGACTGCTTCAAAGGAAATGGTTCTGCATGTGCCTGTCCCTGGAGACGGCACGAGCATGTCATCTTCTCAAATCACATCTGATTTTAACTCTAGTAACGAATGCCCCCATTTAAAATGCACAATGAGCCCAGCTGGTGTGGCTCAGTGGGTTGAGTGTCAACTCACGCACCAAGGGTCACCAGTTGGATTCCCAGTCAGGGCACATGCCAGGGTTGCAGGCTCAATCCCCAGTAGGGGGCGTGCAGGAGGCAGCTGGTAGATATTTCTCTCTCATTGATGTTTCTATTCCTCTCTCCTTCTCCCTTCCTCTCCCTTTAAAAATCAACACACACATTTAAAAAAAAAATAACTAAATAAAATGAACAATGACTTCTCAGGTCTGCCAGTGTTGTCAGCCTAGATTTCACAGGACATAGTTCCAAATCCATTGGACAACAATTTAGGAAGTACCACTCTAACGGGAGTGTACAAAGATGTGGGGAGGGTTCTGACTTCCCGCAGCTCAGAATCACGCTGAGGATCCAGACTGTATGTGTTAGTCATGGTCCAACCGGAAGAACACACAGTTGGGGTGTGACAGGGTATTGGTTATGGGGGGAAGAGAGCCTGAGAAGCCAACCAGAGAACAGAAGGCGGTGCTGAAAGTGGAACCACAGTGACCATTCCTACCCCTCAGCTGCAAGGTCAAAGGCAGGAGGTGTGACCAGAGGCAGGGGCTGGGTCACGCTCAGGCTGAAAGACTCCAGTTTTCCTGGGACCGCCTGCGACACAGGAGGGGCAGAAGGAGCTGCTGTCAGGGGCACTTAGGAAAAAGTCCTGCCTCTGCCCCTCTTCTCACCCTCCCATCTCGCCACTGCCTCCTGTTGGTGAAGCAGCAAGAACCTGGTCAGCCCTCTTCCCCCCACACAGAATGGAGCGAGCAGAGGCCAAGGCCTGAAGCCAGCGGCAGGCCTGACGCAGAAGGGAGATTTGCTGCAAGAGGCCTGCGGTGAGTGCTAACGCAGAGGTGCAGGGACAGGGAGAGAGAGGACGGCGAGCCTGCAGGAGCCAGGCTGGCTGCCCGGCCAGAGCCTGGGGAAGGGGCAGGGAGGCGATGAGGTCACCGTGGTTTGGCATCTCACCCACGGATTTCCCAGCTGAGAGGCTGCATTTTGCCAAAGCGCCCGAAGTGATCAGACTCAGGGTTCTCCATCCTTCAAACTCCTCAGGCAGGAAGGGCGGAGCTACAGAGGGCCCGGAGCAAACAGGCTCCTTCCACCAAGGCTTTGGCCTCCTAGCTCAGTGCGCACTTGGACTTGTATGGAAAGCCCAGGTCTGGAATGCGGGACATTCACAAAGGGGCATTGTTCTCCAGGGGGACAGTTTATTGCACTGGAAGAGCACCCGCGCTCACCCCCTGTGAATCGGGGGGCGGGGGGGCGGGAGCTGACCTCCACTCAGGACCAGCTTACTCCTTTCCTGACCCAGATTCAGAGAAGCCTGCTTTTAAACACCAGGCACCTTTTAAGGTCAAGTCAGACCTGCACTGTCTCTAAATATGCTTATTATTACAAAATATCAAGACCAGATTTAGATGAAATATGAGGTGGAAGAGAAATGGCATCACACATTCAGCCCCTGGGCCCCTGGCAGGAGACCTGTGGTGGTTAGTGTGGGAGGGCGTGGACCCACTGGGCGTTCACAATTGTCATTGGACCAAAGCACAAGAACCAAATGCAGTCTACATGGGAATCATCGGTGCTTCTCTTCGGCCTTGCCACATCGGCAATGCAAGGCTCACCAACACCCCTATTGGGGCCAGTGCTTGGCGCGTTTTGCTGATCTCGGCTCAGGGACAAGGCGTGCATAGGAAGGCGGGAAAGGCCTGCCAAATTGTCCTCAAGGCTCAATTTTAAAAGGATAATCTTATTTTTTAAAATATAATTTTATTGATTTCAGAGAAGAAGGGAGGAGAGTGAGAGAGAAACATCAATGATAAGAGAGTATCATCAATTAGCCACCTCCTGCATGCCCCCCCACTGGGGATCGAGCCTGCAACCCATGCATGTGCCCTTGACCAGAATCGAACCCAGTACCCTTCGGTCTGCAGGCTGGCGCTCTATCCACTAAGCCAAACCAGCTAGGCAATAATCTTATTTTTTACTAGAAGCCCAATGCACGAAATTCGTGCAAGGGGTAGAAGAGGAGGCCACGTTCTAGGAGATGAAGGGAGGAGAGTGAGAGAACTCAGGGGACGTTGCCTGAGTCTGCTCCCCTGTGCTGTCCAGAGCCACACCCCAAACCAAGCCAGACAGCCCCCCACTTAGGTTGGATTTTTCCCCCTCAGCCCATTCCTTGTCCTCAGTACTCACCACAGCTCAGCACAATGCAGTGAGAAGGGGATGGGCTGCGCGGAGAACTGATCAGTAAATTAACTGATTCCCAGTGTGCCATGATCTACAAACAAAGCCAGAACTCCTGAGGCTTCCTTGTTGAATAATAAGTGGATTTAAAAAACCATATATTGCAGGGCTTTAATGGCTTATTCATTGGGGGCTTCCCTATAAAATGGGAAATTATGTTAGGGGGCACACAATGAAGACCCCAGTTGCCCTGACACACAGCCCCGGGCACCACTAAAGGGACAGCCATGCTCAGGGAGCATATCAATCCAGCGTTTGTTAGCCCTGTCCTGTCAGGAAACACATGTCCACAGCCTGGGCCCTGCACTCCCTCCCCCGGGCCTGGCTCCACAGACTGCGAGTCTGGGGCTTGGTCACAGCAACTCCCTTTATGGGACATGTCCAGGCACCAGGCGCTGCACACCTCTTCGCCTGCGTTACATGAGTCCTCACCACCTCCGTCCACCCTCTCTCAACGAGGAGGACACTGAGCCTCAGAGGGGTTACCTGATGTCACCCCACTCACCAAGTGTAGGGGGCAGTGCTCCGCCCTTGTGTGCATGGCACCAGCTTGTCTTTCTGAAATGATCCCAGACGGTCTTTGAAGCTAGAGGAGGGGGTGGGATTATAGACTTCCTTCCGGCCAGGCCTGATCCACAGGCCGCGTGGACTCCAAGCTCGGCCCTATGATGGACTCAATACAGACAGATCCTAACACTGAGATTTGAAAGCACCTGAAGAAGATGCGGAAGAGCCAGAGACACACACATAAACCAAAGGGTATGATGTGAAGGTTTCTGTATTAACACGGGGGTGTGGGCAGCGTTTTCTGATTCCTCTGGGACAGGTGGATAATGACGACGAGAATGAAGCCCCTTAGAAGCTGGGGCTACAGGAGAAAGAGCTTCCCAGCTCACAAGCCTAGAGGCGAGACTGACATTCTGCCCCCTGGACCCTCGGGCTTTGAAGTTCTGCAGTTAGGACCTGTCCCAGGCATTGAACACCGCCTTTTCTGTGAGCATGAAGTGACATGGAGTTCCACAGGCTGCACCTCATGCATCTCTTCTTTCAGCCCTGCCCTGGGGGCTGGCTTTGTTTCTGCACCAACTGCTCCGTGCTCTTCCCTGACCTGCACCTGAGCAGGAAGCTGAGGGTGTCACCCACCATCATGCAACCAAGCACAGGATGAGCCTTCTTGCTCAGATGCCTCTCACAGGGAGGCCACCACCCCGGACAGTTACAGGTGTCAACCTGAGGAATCAGCTTCGCCTCTGTGGCCCCTTGTGGCCCTGTCCCCGCAGGGCAGCGCAAACAGCAACCCCTTCGCTGCCTGCCTCCCGAACTGCTTAGCACTCGAGGTGCACCTTTCAGATAGATCCTCCGAAAGAAGCTAACGCCACGTGATTGCAAGGTGATTGTGGCTGATGTAGTTTGTTTTTGCAGAGAACTTAATAGGTTTATCCTGGAGGTGATAATTGGGAAGGGCTGTCCCCGAGCCGCCAGGCACCAGAGGAACCAGGTTGAGCTCTGTGAAGGGAGAACTTCATGCAGGAGGCAGAGTAGGACATGAACTCCGGTGCAGCCGGGGAGGCGCACACTGATTAACGAGGGAGAGGGAGGGTGGGCGCTGGTGCGCAGCTATGCAGGCGTCCTTCTCCAGCACCTTGAACAGTGAGAGCTGTGGCTTCTACGAGCGAGCAGTCCCCTGCCTTCCCTGCCCAGCCAGCTGATGCCCTACCTGGGGCCTGGGGTCCAGGAAGATCAGGTTTACATCCTAATCCCTTAGGAAATGTTGCCTCAGCTCCCCGGGTTCATTCCAACCAAAAGGTGAGAGGAAGCGAAGAGGCAGCTGAGCCAAGAAAGGCGATCACAGCGGCTCGGAGCAGAGCCGCGTCACGTCACGCTGGGCTTTCCGCCCCGTCGCCGCCATTAACACCTGGAAAGCCTGTGATTCTCACATTAGCAAAACATGCCATAAAGCATGGCTTCCCCTCTCCCCACAGACCCCGGCCCCGTTGCAGGGGGAGGGGGACTGTCACAATGGCGCCATTCAGACCTGCCAAGGCCTTCTGGATGAGGCCTCTGAGGGGAGACTTGGGCCAAGTCTTGTCACGGGACGCAGGCAGGCACAGCATCCCGTCCCAGCAGCCACCGGGCTTCAGTGGGCGTGCATTCCCAGGTCCGCCTTGTGTCAGAGACTGCGAGATGTTAGGATGCGGGGTCCTGCCTGCAGCTCATCTGGAAGAGGGGACTGTCCATCATGGACCTGGTGCCAGGAAGCTCCCTACCCAGGACTGAACACAAAGCAGTGGGAAGGCCATGGCCCCCCATATCCCCAATGAGAAAGTCCAGATAGGGTTGCACACACACATGCACCCCCCCCACACACACACACACACACACTCACACTATCATACATAATATGTATACAAGCAGCTCAGTTGGTCCAATACTTCATAAAATATTTCAAATGAGCTATGCCTTTAAAATGACATCATTTATAAAGTAGGTTAAACCTTCCTACTCTCATTTCGCAATGCGAGTTTACTCAGAGTCTTCGTGTGGCTCCTCAGTGTGGGTCTCACCTCATCAGAAAACTGTCCTCGAGTCACTAGCTGGTGACAGTGTCACTCCCATTGGTTGGAGAGGTAGCTCGTCTCGGGTCCTTAGAGGATGTTGTCACAGGCAATTTCATCGCAAGCCACAAATGTCCCTTCACTATCCAGGATCTTCACAGCGTTCTCTACGGCTTTTGGAAACTGATCTTTTGAAAGTTTTGTCTGGGACAGCATGCCAGGCAAGGGCCCGACCGGCCAAAGCCTCCCCCAACCCCGGAGGGAGAGGTACACCTACATTAAACCCCTCTGCCGCCTTTGTCAACAATTCCATGAGGGGAGTTCCACGGGGATCCAATACCAACAGTTTCTGAGGTCGCTCAGGTGTCTTCTCCAAATAGCACTCTGATTTGGAAATGAAATATGGAGGGCAGTCCCCTGTTGTAAACTCCATGCAACTCCCTGCTTTCAAGAAGAGCATTTTTAGGGAGGTATTTGGCCTTTGGCTCTGGCATTTGTGGGTGGTAAACCAGCATAAATGAAAAGGTGATAGAGAGGAGAGTGTGGCTTTTTCCGGGGCAGAGAGTGGATGAGTTAAGAAACTTTCCAAAGAAGCGATGCCGGAGGGTGGGTGGGAAGGGTGGGAGGTGGAGTGCTAAGGGGTTCAGCTGGGAGAACCGCTCCTACGAAGGCATCCTGGTGAGGAGCCCGTGCACCGTCATGTCTTTTGACGGTCCGAGGCCTGCACGCCTGTGTTCCTTCAGACGGAGCCTATTTCTGTCTGTCCTTCCTCCCACGCTTCTCACCTTCTCGTGTGTACATGCCTCTTCTTTTTTCTGGAACTCGCTGTACTCTGGTTCTGTGGTCACCATTTTCTTATTCACTTAAATTTGTCGAAGGCAAATGTTCTCCTGTTCCTTGGAGATGGCTGCTCTGCACCGACACCGTGCGAGGGCACTTGCAAAGTGCCAGCTTCCGGTGCTCAAAGTCTTCCTCTCCAC
Organism: Myotis yumanensis; assembly: GCF_028538775.1. NCBI lineage: Eukaryota > Metazoa > Chordata > Mammalia > Chiroptera > Vespertilionidae > Myotis > Myotis yumanensis. Next base: position 18,316 of record NW_027223912.1, read on the forward strand.
CCACAACCGCTCTTCTCTCTCCCGTCATTTCAATGATGTTTTCCCTTTTCCTCTAGAGACAGGCTCCTCTGTTGACTGGCCCTCTACAGCAGTTGGCAGATCTCAGTAAAGGGCCAGATAGTCAACCACATAGGCTTGTGGGCTATGGGATCTCTGCCCTAATGCTCTGCCTCTGCCTCAGAAAACAGCCATAGACCCATGTAAATCAAGGGGGAAGGGTGCCAATAAAACTTCATGCATGACATTGAAATTAGAACTCAAATGCTCCATGTCACAAAATTGTATTATTCTTGCACTTTCTTTTTTCTTAACCATTTGAAAATGTGAAGCTCATCCCTAGCTCAAGGGCCATAGCTCACAGAGGTGGGCTAGAGTTGGCCTTTGGGCTAGAATTTTCCAACTCCTGTTCTACATCATTGATTCCACAAGTATCGATTCAGCTTTGTACTGCCTCCAATATATATTTTAATTTTTGGCCTTTTTTTTTTGGCTTAATTGTATTTTTCCAACTAACTGAGCCAGCTCCTTGAAAACCTAATCTGCCACTGAACCAACACAAATTCTATCCCACTGCAAAGCGCCCATATTCCCTTACATGCCGAGAACACAAAACAGATGCACCTAATGCTTTCTGCCATTCGGGTTGAATTATTTTCACAAACATGCTTCTGCTCTGAATCTGTATGGTGGTGTCTTACCTTTTTATATTCAGAATCTCTGCACACAGCCCACACCGTTGGTTGCTGCCGTGTCTCTAAGTTCTTCCCACATGAGGTGAGGTGAGCACACGTCTGCTCTTTGCCAACACACAGGGGCGTGAATTCACTTTGATCTCTTCTATTGTCCACCTAGGAGCTGCCTCCCCACCCTCCTCACATCATACACTGGGCTCTGAGCACAGCCCCAGCCACATGTCCAGTCTCCGGTGAACTTCCATCTTGTGGACTTGGCTGCAGGGGGAGTGTTTTTTCCTGATCCCCACACCAGGGTCCTCTGACTGTCAGAGATGGTTTGTCCTCCTATTCCACCATCTGTGTAATTGAAAGACTATTGTTTTTGTTACAATAAGTGTGGGGCGTGTAAAATATATATGAAGAGCAGCACAGTGCTTCTAATTCCCCGTGGCTCCTCATGGATTTGCTGGACAGTGAGCTCTCGTGTGATGTGTTTTCCATAGATGGACTTGCTGAGATCAGGGGTCACCGAGTGTAGGTGAGAAGTGGGCAGAGGGGAGGCAAAAAGCCTGGTGTCACCTGGGTAGAGGAGGGTCACAGCATCCCCCAGCCTCTCTCCTTTAGAGCTCAGAGGTTGAGGTAGGATACTGACTGACCCTTTCCCCGGTGAGCTCATTCCTGATGCAATTAGGACAAATTCCTTCAAACACTGCTATGCCATTCATCAAAACCCTCACGTTCAGTAATACTGCACTTTTGCTATTAAAAATGTGTGCCTATAGGCATGGATTCAGGAACACTAAGTGACTTGCCTAAGAGTTTGCAATAAGACTGAAAATAAGACTAGCCCACGTCTCTGACCGGAAAAGCGTGCTTTTCCCACTACACTGCCCACCTCCAGAGGTTAGACTACCAAGTCCCTAACTGACAAGTGAAAAGGTAACATGAAAATGCAGACTATGTTATTGTAAAAAATGATGAAGTGACTCATCAATGGAATGGAAGATAATTGCACTCCGTGTGTCTTTCGGGGGGTCTGTCTCCTCCCATCTATGACTCTCCAGTAGACATTGGCGTGAAGACACAACTGAGCAAGGGAGCCCATGTTGTCACAATTCCAAGTTCGCTGGCCATTTGATTTATAAGCCTGAGGCAGTTAGGGGGATGCTGGCGCCCATGATGCAAATTGTCATCCATAAATTAGTGAGTGATTAAAATCTCACTAAGGCGAACATATCACCACAAATCTGAGTGATGCATGAGTATCGCCAGCCGTAGCCAGCAGATGCATAGGAATAATTGGCTTTTAATGCTCATTAGTCAGTTTTATTACAAATAATGCATGTGCATGATGTTTGTAAATTTATGCTGCCGCGGGAAGACACGGTGACAGCACAGTATAAAGAGGCAGAGTGATGAGGAAAAGCACACCTCGAATTTATTAGGCGCCCAAAGGCACAGTTATGTATATGCTTACTTGTTGGTAACCTTGCCTTGTTCCAAAACAAAATAATTTAGGGGCATTTGAAGAAATATAACCATTATAAGAATTGTAAATGAAGACATTATGAAGAAAAGAAAAATGAAGGTCAGAAAACACAACGAACCAAGCAACACAATTAGTATACAAGACGAATGTGGTGATATCCTATGCATGTAATAAACATGAAATGCTAAGCAACCTCTGTGCTCATTAGCATTCAAAGCAAAAGAATGAACGCTGAGTAGGGCAACATTCATAGCATCCATGGGAAAAAGTCCAAACCACACACACAAAAAAACATTTTCTCAAGGGAAAATTAACATTTCTTGGTAAAAGGGCTAGAAGGAAATTTACCTTATAGCTGTTCATAAAGGTGACACGAACATAAAAGGACATTAATCTTCAAATATGTCTCTAAGACAAAGACAATAGCGTTCTTTCTGCTAACGCACCAGCACACGAGCCATGACCTTCTGCCAAATCACACTTTAATACAAAGTAGACCCTAGGACAGTGATGGCGAACCTTTTGAGCTCAGCGTGTCAGCATTTTGAAAAACCCTAACTTAACTCTGGTGCCGTGTCACATATAGAAATTTTTTGATATTTGCAACCATAGTAAAACAAAGACTTATATTTTTGATATTTATTTTATATATTTAAATGCCATTTAACAAAGAAAAATCAACCAAAAAAATGAGTTTGCGTGTCACCTCTGACACGCGTGTCATAGGTTCGCCATCACTGCCCTAGGAGGTGAAAACTTACCTCTTTCAGATGCCTTTTTCAGGCCCTATTCATGCACACTTCCTGGCCCATCATCCTTCCAACCTGTCTCTATTATAACTTTAGTTGGATAGAAACTTAGACTGTAAAAGCTATTCACAACTGAGCAATATACTGCACTTTACTGAATTTCCTTGCAAACGCTTTGCTTTTCCTATAATTGTCTTGTGCTTTTCTCTACTATTAATTACTGCTAATTCAACCGCAAAATCTTCTCCAGAAATGAAAGCTCCTTGTAATGCTCGGGCATGTTCAGTAATAGGAAAGTTTTATCGGCTTGAAGAAATTTCTCCCAGAGGCTCCTGTCCAGGCTGGCAGCTCGCTAAGCTTGGTGCATCGCTGTCACCTTGGTGACCCCTCTGGCTCTCTCGCATTGAATTCTTACTTCATGAATCCCACCTTTGTTGGTGTCTTCCCCTTTTTTGGTAAAAAGCCTCTCTAGAAAAGAGTACTGGCTGGGGCAAAAGTAGGTCAACAGTTGTTCATATGGAAGATATAATAAGAAATAATAATGCAAGAATCAACTCTGTGTCTCACATAATCACAATGGGAGGGATGGTAAAGAACACTGGCTGGGGCCCTTGCTGGTGTGGCTCAGTGGATAGATCGTAGGCTTGGGAACTGAAGGGTCCCAGGTTTGATTCAGGTCAAGGGCACATGCCTGGGTTGTGGGTTCGATCCCCAGTGGGAGGCATGCAGGAGGCAGCCAATCAGTGATTCTCTCTAATCATTAATGTTTCTCTCTCTCCTTCTCCCTTCCTCTCTGAAATTAATAAAAATATGTATATATTTTTTAAAAAGAATACTAGTTGGAAATAATTTTCTAGAAATTTCAAGGGGGTGCATCTTCCGTATTCATTAGCCTGACTATGTGACACTGCTTCCACCTCTGCCTTCTGCTGTACATGGCAGGCTTTTTGCGTGCCAGCCTGGACACCCTGGCTTTTGCACTTGGCCTCTTAATCACTCTCAACCTTATTTTTATGTTTTTCTAGCTCTTAAGTAGAGTTTAACAATAGTTATAAAATCTCATTCCTCTTATGGCCTCTATTTTCTCCATAATTTCCAGTGCCTGATGTATTGCCCCAGCTCATGTATTTCTTTCTGCTGGTGCAGCATCCCAACTCACTTCTGGTGAAAATTAAGCAAATAAGTGCTATATTGTGCCAGGACTATATGTGATCCTCTAATCACAAGTGAGACTGAATCCTAATTACTAGCTGAGTGGTTAGTAACCCAGCTCTAAAATTCCATCTTAGTCCTGCTTGCATCAATCAACTATTTGGATTCACCAGGATGCCAACTCTAAGATGAAATGTAATATTCAGTAAGTTTATTAGAATACCCTTGTCATCAATCTTTATGGGAGGGGAACATAAAAAGCATGACTGAGTAAAAGGAGAAGTTAAGTTGCCATATAGGCACAGTCCCTGCAGATCCATTGGAGAATTCTGGAACTCAAATGGCCCATCAGAATTGCCCTGCACTGGGCTGAAATGGTTGAGCCTTTATGCTCCTGGCTTCATCAGTCACTGGATGTGAGACATTCTTGGGCAAGGCAGCTCTCCGCAGCTCAGGCAATCCCTGAAAGAGGTGACATCTGAAACCTGTCTCCTAACAACTCTATCAACAGCCAGTTGCCAAGTCCTTCCTTCATGGGGGACATCTCTGTGGCTACTATGCTTTGGCCCTGTGGAAGGAAGATGTGGGCAGGAAATTGGGACCCTCTGTCTGCTGCAGGCCTAGTTTTATCCCTGCTATTGAAACCCAGATTTATCATTTCATTCTGAGTTGGTGTTTCCCCAAAAAAACCAATGAATCACAGAATAATTATCAGTGTACCATAAAAATAACTATCTCTAGGTATAAGTAGGGAATATGGAAGATAAATTATTAATTCTTTAGAATACAAGAGAATTATTTCAAAATGATCCAGGTCATACAAACTGATTATTTATGATGTGCTAGATACAATGCCAGGAGGCAGTAATTTCAAAATATAAGTAGCAAATCCAGTATGAAGACAGACAAGAACATACTTGACCTTACTATTGCTCCCTAGGTGCCATAATTAAATAATGTCCTGATGACAGTGAGAGCTCAGAAAAAAGAACACCCGAGGAAAGGACATCTGAACTGAGACATCCAAAATAGAGCACCCAACCGGTGGATGCTTGTTGAATCATTTATGAGTGTGTTATTAATAGGCAGCAGAAATGAAGGTGATGGGAGAATTCTAAGCAGACTTTGATAGTCTTTTAGTATTTTCTCTGTATAGAAAGCAGGAGGTAGCCCAGTATGACTACTTATTAGGTAACACTAGAAATACAGGGTGGTCTCATATGGCCTTGAATTCTCTTAGAAGGACTATTGACAATATTCTATGCAAAGTGGCAGAGGGCATGGGCTTCTTGAGGGTTTTTGAGCTGGTGAGTGAGCAACACATTGTAGGTTGATATTAGTCCCCTTGTGGAAGTGAAAGAAAAAGTATTAGTTAAAGCAAGAACTATGGTAGGATGGCCAGGTACAAGGCTGTAGGAACACCCTAGGTCCGTGGTCGGCAAACTGCAGCTCTCTAACCACATACGGCTCTTTGGCCCCTTGAGTGTGGCTCTTCCTAAGCCTTAGGAGTACCCTAATTAAGTTAATAGCAATGTACCTACCTATATAGTTTAAGTTGAAAAAATTTGGCTCACAAAAGAAATTTCAATCATTGTACTGTTGATATTTGGTTCTGTTGACTAATGAGTTTGCCGACCACTGCCCTATGTGAACCACGAAGAGGCCTCAAGTGTGGCACAGTGGTAGAGGTGGAGAGATGTTGGAGAGTGATACTGAAGCCACACCTCTGAGAGATGTTCTGTGTTCAGTGACATCTGCGTCCTACTGCGTCCTACTGAGGGTTCATGGACCCTCAGCAGGACTCAGTAGTTCATATACCTTATCGTGTTTATCCTCAAAACAACTGTGTGAGGTTAGGATTATGGTTCCCCACACACAGATGAGAACAGTGAGCACAGAGACCTCAGGTGACCAGCAGAGGTAGGATTTGAACTCATCCTGACTGTCTCCAAAACCCAGCTTCTTTCACCCACCACTACGCATGCAATCAAGATGACATCAGTTCAACCAACTAAATTTGCTTCTTTCATAATAACTAGACAGCAGTAATGACATTTTTCTCTCTACTCCTTTTTTTTTTGTAATATTACGAGGTATTCAGGAAGTAAAGACACTAGCTGAACTATACAGCAATTTGTTATGACCAACTATTAGCTTTGAGCTGTCCGGGCGCCACTGACAGTCCGAGTGATGTTCTAAGAGCTCCACAGGAGATGACGACAACCACACGCATAGAGAATGAGGAAACTAGCACGTGACGGTGCATTTCAGTGTCAAAATACCAAGTCACTGATTTGTTAGTCTCGGAGCCCAAATGAGCTCCCGCTGATAGCGAAGTCACAGGCTCTGTCACCCTTTTCACACCCCTGCCATCATCTTTCCAGATGCTGCTGTCACCTGAAACCAGAGCAGGCCCTCAGTTCCAGTTCTGCCTGTCGCCTGGCCATGGGAAGAGTTTTAGCAGGAGGACTGTGATGCTTGTGTCGCCCAAACATTAATCACGGGGCTTGTGGACACAGCATGGAAAGCCTTCTCCTGATTGGCTGATTCACTGGATAGGGATTTGAAAAAATTCTCTGGTGGAGCACCCTGGGCTGTTAGCCAGTGTCAAATCATTCAGTGGTTACACCTAGAAAGACTTTATTATTATTATTACCACTATCTTAAGGAATTACCAAAGGTCAGTGTGTAATACCTTTTGCTGTATAATCCATCAGGGTCCCACCATACATTTCTCAAGCCAAATCACCTTACATATTTGGGGAAAAGAACAAGGAAGCTCGGATACAAAGCTGGGAAAGCCTCAGACAAGCAGAGGAAAAGGAGAGAGGAGTGGGTGAGCCCAGCATGCCCGGGAGCGGGCAGTTCCTGCCCAGAAGCACCCTTGGCTGCCAGCTCCTGTCTCCCAGGGTCCAGGTAGGTGTCCGCTGGACTGGTCAGCTTAGCGGATCACTCTAGCTCTGAGTCTGTTTCTCATCCCCAACCAGACACCACAGTCTCCATGTCTCACAATCACGATACAAATGAGGAGCAATCATATCTTTAACATGCCAGTCACAGCTCCTGGCACCTAAGAGCTGCTCAGCCGTGCCATCTTCCTTTCCTTCACTATCGGGATTTTAGAATTTGCCAGGTGCTTCCACTGACATCATCTATTTAATATATCAGAATCCTGGCGAAGAAATTAGGACCTACGTCCATGCACCTATTTAGCAGATGAGGAAAATCAAGGCTCAGGAAATTGCTCCAAGCCCTGTAGTTGATAAGTCTTCCCAACCCCACATAGGTCTCAACGGCTAGTGGAATAACAGGCAAAGTTTAGGAATTTCCCATGGGGCTTCCATCCTTGGGAAGCTGTTAGATGTTGATGAAGTTGAATGGCTGTTCCAGAGCCCTGCTCTCTGCAGACAGGAGACATTCCCCACCAGGTCCCACACCTCTCCCCAGACTGTAACTTCCAACAGTATCCACTCCGGGCCCTTCTGCTCTCCTTTGCCGAGAAGCCAAAACTCAAGTGGTTTATTTCATAAAGATCAACATACATTAAATGATTTGCAGACCTGCTTTCTATTCATTCCACTTCTCTATTTCCATTTTGAGAATAGAGTAATCTGAGAAAATGGACATTTAAAGAGCAGGCACCACTGTTGCACAGGCACCTCAAGGCCTACACAGGAAAACACGATGCTCATGGCCCTTCATGACTTGCTTTCTCTTCCATTTATGGCTCTGCCCTTGCATCTCTGACCAGGGCTACATATAATGTTTCTAGATCTTTCTTGACCATGTTTTGCAGCAACATGTTGATTGCCTTTTATCCAGCTTCTTTGGGTGGCCTTGAGGGTTTTTGACAGTCTCCAAGGGCTACCAACTGGCCCTGTGTTCATGGCCAATGCACTCACTAGCCAGCTGGCCAAGTGGAACCAGGACTTGATAGTTAAATGGAAACCCATACATGACATTCCATGAACATATTTGACTTACTGACTTTTTTATGTTCCTTCCCAGCCACTAAAGCAACTTTTTCTCATCTTTCTACCAAACCAAATCTTACAAATATTCACATGGCGAATGAGAGTCTCTGGTTTCTTCTCTCTGTGCTTCTTGCCCTCTGGGGAAGATGCTGATGGGTAGTGGAGGCGGGGAGCGAGGGAGGAGACAAGCAGGGCCTGAGTTTGATCATCACCAATTGTCAAGTTATTGGTGAACTGCTGAAGGATTGATGGCCATAGTGCCCCTCCATCCAGAACAGGGTATTTCACATCAAATTGCAATATCCCATTTAATTACCACTTTTCTTCCAAACTCCTTTGAGGAAATAAAAACACATTTTAAACTTTATGTTTCTTTTTTAATTTTAGGGGAAACATAATCATTTAAATCTGTGCTTGTTGTCCGCCCTTAGCGAAGTCCTGCGAACTCCTGTCAAGATCCCCATTACCCGAGAGAGCACATTTTTCTTTCCGTCACCCCCGCATTGCACTGGAGCTTTGATCCATTATTTTCTTACATTACGCTTTTCTAACTTCCAGGATGCCTTGTAAATAATCCAAATAGATTTGCAGAAAGCAAATCCGCTGTTCCTGTCAGTGTGGCCTCAGGCAATCCCCACGAGTCAGCCGCTCATTAGCAGTTATTACTTGGATGACATCACCAGCAATTTGCCTCATTCACTTTCTAACATGTTGTCATTTTGCTTTGAAAATGTTGCACACAATAAAGAGTTATGGGCCAGGGCTGGGAGCCATCACAGCTCAAGTCACCTTACCGTTTAACTCTTCCGACCCTGGTCGCTTCCTGCTGGCCTGCAGCTCCAGGGAGTACCTGCGGCATCAGAGCTTCCCGGGTGCCTGCACCATGGTTTCAGGTGATGGCAGCCACCCCCTGGGACCCAGTCGTGTACAACATAAGCAAGTTTTAAGCAAGAAGAGGGTAGTGAGAGGAATATGCAATTCTGAGTCAGAAGATCCATAGCAAGCCTGGGGCCTTGGACAAGTGACATACAATCTTTGGGTCTCATTTTCCATCTTCCCACTCTGTGCCTGGTAGTCACACATGTGCAGGTATGTGAAGGTCGACTGTAAATCTGAAAAGTTAACTGCAGTGTAACAAATGCAGTCACGTGTAACAATCCTGAGTGTGTTGCTTGGTGGATGTTACTAGGAACACAAACCCATGTCAAGGAAACAACCACAGAAATTAGGACATGGGACCTGGTGGCCCTCTTGCCCCATTCCAGTCATTATGCCCCTCCCCCCCAAATAATCTCTAGTCTTATTTCAGTTATAATAGGTTTTACTTGCTTTTGGAGCTTGATGTAGGTGAAAAATACTCTATGTACCCATTCGTATTAGTATTTTTCAATCAATAGTACAAATATTTAATTTATCCCTGATGACTATAGTAGCAATTGTCAAGATTTTGTCTTAGCGGCATGGAATGTGTGATTTTGTGACAATTAATATATTATACCATGGAAGGACAATTGCGTTATTTCCATTTTGGAGCTATTATGAGAAATGTTTCTAAGAATGTTCCGTGCCTATCTTTTGATGTACATTTGTATGTATTTCTAAAAATGAAATTGCTCAATGAAATTGCTCAATAGCTGCTTAATTTTAGGTAATACTACCAAAAGGTTTTCTAAATTAATTGAGCAAGTCCACACTCCTACCAGCAATGTAGAGAGTTGTGGCACACCCTTCTCACCACTTAGTCTTGATAGGTTTTTTTAATTCATTTTTGTTTTCTTCTTTTTTTATTTAAAAAACATGGTCTTTCAGATAGTGATGTCTCATTGTGCTTTTAATGAGCAGTTGCTGGTGATTGTGATACTGAGCAAATTTTTTCTCATATCAAGAATTTTTCCTTTTTTTTTTTTAGTTTTATTTTCTGTTCTGATTTGAAGGAAGAAGGAATAGATGTATTTTCCCCATTCCTCTCACCAAGTACAAGAAAAATCAACTTAGGTAGAAGGGAAAATAATAAAAATAAGATCAGAGCTCTATGAAATAGAAAGCAAAACAAAATAGTAAAGAGAAACAAAATCAAAACTGACATTTTGGTGGAGGTAAAAAAAATTAATACCGTTCCCAAAAGACTGTTGAAAACAAAAATGATGTCCAAAACTAGGGCGAGAGATACCCAGCGCGTCTCCACAGGTCACATGCCCGTTGCTGACCCTCATGGGCCTTCACGACTTGCTTTCTCTCCTGTTCCTGGCTCTGCCCTTGCAGGGCTGCCCTGCGGCTGCATAGCACGCATTTTTAGACTCTCCTTGACTACGTTGTGCAGCAACACGCTGATTATACTTTATCTGACCTTTCGGGATAACCTTGACTGGCCACCCAAAGAAGCTTAATAGTCCTTGACAGGATCGTAAGGGAATAGAGAGCCTACAGCTGTTAAAATAAATAAAAGGATTGTAGGAGAATAAATAACAACTTTGATACTAATAAAATTACCTAAAAATTTTTTACTGCCCAAATAGTCGTAAAATTTACTACATAGTAAATTCACCTCTCTTATCATTTCAACGGACAGATAATACTTTTTACAATGGAGTTACTGCACATGTTATTTGTCCATTCTTTTTTGTGTGATGATGGGCAATTAGACTTTCTAGAATTTTCTATTATAAAATAAAGTGTCATGATGACATTTATCCTTGCGTACAAGTGCAAGACTTTCTCTAGGGTCGCATCTAAAAGTGGGACCTCTGGGTCAAGGGCTGACTCAGCATCCCCCACCATGAGCTGTCATCTGAAGTGACTGAACCATCTACACTTACTTGAGCCATGTACAAAGGGAATCCCTTCCTACATTCTTCACCATCACTCAGAATTATTACACTTTTTGTTGTTAATCATCATCTAAGGATATTTTTTTTCATTGCTTTTGAGAGAGAGAGTGGGAGGGAAAGAGACAGAGAGAGGGGAATTTCCGTGTGAGGGAGACACGTGGATTGGTTGGCTCTCACATGCACTCCAACCAGGGCTGGAGAATGAGCCTGCAACCGTGGTACGCGTGCCCTTGACTGGAATTGAATCTGCCACCTTTCAGTCCCTGGACCAAGGCTCTATCCATTGAGCCAAACCAGCGATGGCCAGAATTATTGCACTTAAAAAAAAATACAATTGCTATTTTGAGGCCAAGAATTATTGAAAGTTTCATCTATAAATGCATATGTGCGCCAAGCTAAGTGTTTAACTCACTTTGTATTAGTTGATCTTCACAATGGCTCGGCATTGTGGTCCTCTTGGTACAGGTGGGAAATCTAAGGACCAGAAAGCAAAGTGGCCCCCAGGTTTCTAGGTTATAGGGCTAATTCTGGGAGAGCCAGCGTTCAGATGCAAGTTTACCACCAGAACCTGAGCCTCTTCCGTGGGACCATGATTACCATGGGGAGGAGCCCTCTGGCATTTAGGACAGACTTTCTGGCTTATGCTGCCCCTGTTTTCCCCGAGGACTTTGTGCAGAACTCCATCTGCCTTTGCTCCGAGGGGCCGGCTCCCTCCTGCCTCATGACTCAAGCGCTCCTGCTTGTTGTCCCTCCAGGCCCTCATTAGGGAAGCCAGAGCAGGGAGAGTTCTAGGTACAGTTCAAAAGTCTATGAGTTTTTCTTCCTAGCTTTGCTTTTATTTTTAACTACACTTTTTTCCAGAAGGAACTCTGTGTGTCCTGACTCGAGCCTGGTGGTATGAGTCACCGGGGAGATATAATACGCTGATTGCCAAACCAGGTTATTATTTTTCCTTTTTCTATGACTCATTCTCTTCGAAATCTCTAATTTATGATACAAGTCAGGGAGATGTAAGCACCGACTATGATTCTAATGGGCTGTTGGGTTCTATTTGGGTCGACTTTGTGTGTTTTAATGGTTGGGGTGAATACTATGAATCCACATGCCTCTTAGAAAGGGCTGGAGTCAGCGGTCAGTCAGTCACCTGCCCCTTCTGAGCAGCCACAGAGCCCGGGTCATAGGCCAAGTTCAACCTCCGAACCCAGCTGACAGAAGAGAAAACCTTTAATGAGCTATCATTAACGCCCCCTAAAAATGTGCATCCAGAGAGCAAAGAACCATGGAAATTACCTTGAAGTAACATATTTCTAATACATGACACATGGAACCTGTCATCCTCTGAAATGCCACTGAAAAATGAAGCAAATTCAGATGCAAAAGATGAGCATGGCTGACAGGATGGTAGTGCAGACCACGAACACGCACGCGGTGTAGAAGGGATGGGCAGTGTCACCCATTCACTTTATTAACCCTTTTCGGTCCAACCTCGAGGCTGAATCGACAGACCAGGCGCTAGGAGCAGGTCCAACGTTGAGCAATAAGAACATTAAAAAGTTCAACATTCAATCCCGTCAATTAATTTGGACCAGACTGTTTGAATTCCAAAAATAACATTGGACCGCAAAGGGTTAAGTAAGCAGAGTCAGAATGCTAGGCGGGGGCAGGATGTTGAAGGTCTCACCCAATGCACAGCCACCTTCTGAAAGTCTCCAGTGATGGGGCTCGCCATGTGCTCACACATACAACCGTGAGAAATTCACACAGTTGAAATCCACTGAACGCTTCCTCTGGACCCAGATCTCCCATCAGAATGGAAGATGCAAATGAGATAGCTCAGTATCTCAGTCTTAGCTGTCTTGGTCTTAGGAGGACAACCTCCTGACTCAGACCCACATGCTGGTCCCCAGCTCCCCAGCCTTGTCCTAAGCCTCTTCCTTCAGCCTGGCAGCAGCTGGAGCGTGAGACTGAGGCAGCTTCTAAGCTGATGCAGACACAGACTTCATCCTCTGGGCTGCTCATCGGCTTTGGCATCTATCAGAAGACGCGTCTTGTTATTGCCTCTGTTAGGAATGTCCCCAAAGCCCCCAAACAAGCATCCCTTGCAGATGGATGCAGTCGCTGGATGGCCCACATCCCTCTTCCAGTTTCAGTGGTCCCCTCTCGTTATAGACGAAATTGGGTCACCTCCCCGCAATCCATATTGAAGCCCTAATCCTCAATGTGACTGTCTTTGGAGATAGGGTCTTTGAGGAAGTAACTGAGGTTAAATGAGGTCATAGGGTGGTGAACTTACACGAAGGGAAGAGTGTGCATACAGTGAGGAAGGGCCAGTGGGCTTGACCTTGAAGGGTGGGTAAGTGTTCATGGATGGACAGAGAGAGAAGAGTGTCCCAGTGAGAGGAGCAGTGCGTGAGGCCGCAGGGAGATGTGGGAAAATGAGGTGTGCAAGAGGGAGGACAAGTGGGCTTGTGTGGTTACAGCTCATGGCTTGGGTTATGAGGGGAAGAGCTGTGGTTGGTGTAATGCTGTAATGCTGTAACCGCCGTGTGTGGTGTCAGAAGGGCACTAGACTTACCGGGGTGATCACTTCTTAAGGCATATAAATGTCTAATCACATATTGTACACCTGAGACTAAAATAATATTGTAGGTAGGATGTGATAAGAGCAGATTTACTGGCACAATTAGCCAACTGCCCTCCACTGGGTGAGGAGTAGTCCTGGGCTCTCTGAGCCCAGGTTTTTTCCCCGGAGAAAATCCTTAATACATGACAAAGAAATGGCATCATGCTTTGGGGCAGCAACTTGCCTGGAGTGGGGGAGGGAGTTCAGGGTAGACACAGTTCCGGCCCTTCCCCACTTCTACATTTAAGCTTTGGTGAAATAGCACCAAAAATTACAGACATCAAACTGTGCCTTTCACTGCTGTGCTCCCACTGACATTTCCACTATCCAATCATGACACAGGAAGAAGAGCTGTGCAGCTTATCAAGGTCCCTCACCGGGTAAATAATAGAACATGGACTTCATCTCAGATCTTCGTGACTTCAAAGCTGTGCTCTCTCCCTCAACTGTGGGATAGGATTTTTATAAAGAAACCAAAGCAATTCAATATACTGTGAGAGCTTATTTTTCTGACCTTTTAGGAAAACGTCTGATTGCCTAAATCACTGATGGCAAAAACAGGTCTACTCTGAAATCACTGACTCCAGAGTAGTGAACAAGCAAAGTGGCCTCCCTTAGAGGAGAAATGCACACAGACATTTGGAAAAACATCAGGTGCCTAGGCCAATACCTGGTATACAGTGAATGTTGGTTATTATTACCATGATAAATAACAGAATTTTCCTAATTATATAGTTAATGCACACATATACACATACATGTACATGACATGGAAGAGAAAAACATAATGCTTACAAATGCATTGATTAATGTACCTCTTTCTTCATTCAGCCAATAGTTCCTAAGCATCAATAGTCTTCAGGCTCTTTGGATCAGAGTTGATATCTTTTAGCTCCAAAAGGAGCTATGAATGGATTAGCCTTCGTTAGCAAAATCGCACAGCAAGTGTATGATCTTTAATAATGTGCTTGTATGACAATGATTTCATAATATTTTTATAAAAAGAAGGGAAATATAATTCAGCCATTTCTCTTACACAGTTGGTTGATTTCCTTTAGTTATTAATCATTCAGAAAATCTTCTTTCATATGCTAACTCCTCGTCGGCAACGCCATGGAAATTATTACCACTGCTGTGTAATCTGCAAACACCGCCATCACATTTCTTTTGTTTAAAAGTTAGAAGACTTCAGGTCACTTTGAGTTTTCTTGTGCAGGAACATTCTTAAGCATTTTAATTAGACAACATTTCTTCACCAGCTTTTCACAGTGTCTTTGTAGCAAAGGCACCCTATGAGTTTGTTATTTTTGTCAATGTCAGTAGGTTTAGTAAAATCAGCAAGATTTTGAAAAGTCATTTTAATTATTCTATTTACTCAGATTTCCTCCTAAAAGTAAAAAAATAAAAATAAAAAATGGAGGATTTTCATTGTGTGCGCTGTATTATCAAGTACATTCTTAGAAGATAGAACTTCTGTTTCAGATTATCTGCTTCAAGTTTACACGTTTGAAGGTTGGAAGGACTTCCCACAGATCAGCCTCTGGCTCCATACATTTCGGGACCTCTTTCTTCTGGATTCCCCACACACTTCTGTGGCTGGGAGCCCGTGTCCCCTGCGAGTCCCCCTTTGGCCCTGCACCTCTGGGTCACCCGCCTGGGTGAGGCCACACAGTGGGTGGTAGAACTATTTTTAGAATCTGTTCCTACACCAGGATGGTTAACAATAAGTCAATTGTTCTGGAAGTGACTGTGAGTTTCGATAAACTCAAACTAACCTCAACACAAGTCCTTCCCCCGCTAGATACTCAAAATGCCCATGACCACTATAACACCGCCCAACATAAGGGAAAGTCTGGCAGAGAAGAAGGAATGGAAAGAGGCAGCAGTCTTAATTGATTGTGGTTAAAATATCTTACTTTTGCGGATTTTATAAAACCCTATGACTATCTAAAAGCACAGCCAGGGCTCTCTGGGGACCTGGGTGGGGCCCACATACAGGAGGGCTCTGAAGCTTAAGTTTCATTAAATTCGTGGAAAACACACTCATGGTTCCATGTTTAGAGGCTTTGCAGAGTGAAGGATAAGCTCACATCACTCTGGAAAGCAATGAAAGGGATAATAAGGACTCACACTAAGCCCAGGCCAGGACCCGGGACGCAGACCTCTTAACAAAAATAGACCATGAAGCCCATCAGGGCCTGTACATAAATGTCACCTCTGCTTCCGGGGACCTATTGGCACTGACACTGTCCACGTCTGGCTGTGGCCATTTAAATGGTTCTGGAGAATAACAGCTTCAATGGGGAATACAGTCAGTGATGCTGTGACCGCCATGTGTGGTGTCAGACTTACCGGGGTGATCACTTCTTAAGGCATATAAATGTCTAATCACTATGTCGTACAGCTGAGACTAAAATAATATTGTATGTCAACTATAATTGAAAAAAAAAAATTAAAAAAAAGAGTAACAGCTCCGTACTCTAAATCAGTCTGCCAGGTGGCAGCTAAACCCTTACTCGTTGTTCCTCAGCATTGTGATCTGATTAAAAGCAAAGACTTGGAGAAACCATGCCCCAGGGTGGCCCACGCTGACAGCGAAATAGTCAGATGCCAGCAGAGAAGAGTGAGTTGGACTCTATTATGAGGGTCTGAATGGCTGGAAAGTGGAAAACGCATCATTCATCATTACCTCACTGATAAGTTTGGCTGAATGCTCCGAGGAACTGCTCGTTTTAGGAACATGCTCTCCCAAATCTTGCCTCCTTGGAGCTCCATCCTCCACACCCCTACAGCCAGGGGGGTTTTCAAGAAAATAAAACAAGACCGTTTCACTCCTTTCCCTAAAAACTAGGAGTGGTTCACATGAACCCTAGAATACAGTCCCAAAGCCTTCAGGTGATATCCAGAGCTAACCCTATCTGCCCTTTGCCCACCTGCAACATCGCCTCTTGTTACAATCATCATCACCTCCCTACTTATATCAGTCAGAGTTCTCCAGAGAAACAGATCCAAGAGAATAGCTATATCCATAGCCATATTTATAGCCATATCTATATCTATATCTATCTAATCTATTGTATCTATATCCATATCTATACCTATTTACCAAGAGATTTAAATTAACCATTGCAATACCCTTCCTAGTTGGGTGCATAATGCTTTTTCCTATTTTTGCCCATATCCTATTGCTCTGTAGTGAGTCTAATGAGGAAGTCTGTGACCTGCTTGAAGATTGCATCTGGTTCAGTGTTCAGTCAGAAACCATTTTAGAGATTTTTCTTTTTAATAAAATTTTATTGGAGTGACATTGGTCAACATGGATATATAGGTTTCATGTGTGAATTTCTAAGTTACAAAATCTGTATATAGCACCATGTGCCCACCACCCAAAGTCAAATCTTCTCCTGTCACCTCATATTAGGACCCCCTTCTCCCCAACCCCCTCCCTCTGGCAATATTTGTGAACAGTAGCTCTGACAAAGGTTTAATTTCCTAAATATATAAAGAACTCGTAAAACTCAACACCAAACAAATGAACAATTCAATCAAACAGTGGGCAAAGAACTTGAAATTACACCTCTCCCAAGACATACAAACAGCCAATAGATATATGAAAAGATGTTCAACCTCACTGGCAATTAGGGAAGTGCAAATTAAAACTACAATGAGATACCACCTGTTAGAATGGCCATTATCAATAAGATAAGCAATAACAATGTTGGAGAGGTTGTGGGAAAAAGGGTACCCTCATTCACTGATGGTTGAAATGCAGACTGGTACAACCACTGTGGAAAGCAGTCTGACCGATTACTCAAAAAATTAAGACTAGAGTACCATACAACCCAGCAACCCCACTCTTGGGTATATATCCGAAAATTTTGAAATCATTTATACACACTGATATATGCACCCGTATATTCATCGCAACAGTATTCTCAGTGGCCAAGGCATGGAAACAACCGAAGTGCCCTGTGCTAAAGCACTGGATAAAGAAGATGTGGCACATATACACAATGGAATACGACATGGCCATAAAAAGGATGAAATAGCATCATGTACGACAACATGGATGGACCTTGAGAACATTATGCTAAGTGAAATAAGTCAGACAGAAAAAGTTAAGAACCCTATGATCTCATTCATATGTGGGATATAAAACTGAAACTTATGAAGACTTTAGGTATTTCAAACAGAGAGAATTTAATCCAGGGGAGGCATTACGGGGGCAGGGAGAACAGAAGAGAAAATAAATGGTGTGGAGGAACCAAAAGAAAGAATGGTTTTACCCAGAGATCAGAATACACTAACACCCTCCAGCTGGAGTCTACAGGTCCTTACCTGCTTCTGAGCTTTCGGAGACACGGCCAATCCTGAATCTGCCTAAGATGGTACCACTTGCCAGGGTTGAAGCTTCAAAAGAGGAGCTACTTCTGCTTGAGCTACTGGTGTCTGCACTCCCCACACACTCGTGACCAGCTCCAGCCACTTCCACACTGTCCCAGGCACAGACCCCCAGTTTCTCTCTCCTTCTTGGATCTCCATCCACCCAGCACCTCCTATTGGCAGCAAGGAACAGGAAATCTGCTGGCAAGGAAGCTTGGGAAATGTAGTTCGCAAACTCCCAGATTTGGCTTACAGGCAAGGGTGTCTTCTCCCTTTGAGGGTGTCCTGGAGCTTCTGACCCTGAGGATTTTACCTTTGTCTTCACATTTCTCTTTTCAGCCTCTTTGGTAAACCAACAGTTTAAGTAAGTTAATCTGTTGCCAAGCAACTCACTTTTTTATCAGCACACTTCTCATTATCATTAGTGGCATTTTTAAAAAAAATTTCTTCAGTGACAAAATACTGGCAGGTTCTAAGAAATTATATATATAGACAACTACACTCAGAGTATTTTTTCCTAAAACAGTGATTTTCATTACTTTATCAGTGGTTCTCAATCTTCCGAATGCCGCGACCCTTTAGTACAGTTCCTCATTTGTGGTGACGCCCAACCATAAAATTATTTTCGTTGCTACTTCATAACTGTAATTTTGCTACTGTTATGAATCATAATGTAAATATCTGATACGCTTTATGTGTTTTCCGATGGTCTCGACCCACAGGTTGAGAACTGCTGCTTTAGACAGAGGCCTCTATGAAGCTAAGCAGTGAAGTATACCTTTCTTAATACTTCATGTATTTTCAAGAGGAATTGGTTGCACCATATATTATGTAGTAGGCTTTTCACTTCCTAGATTTGTGTGTCTTGAGAAATGCATGTTCAAGCTGATGATGAATCAGAGATTTTGGCCACTGCCATTCAGCTGCTACTTGGTCTTTCAGTTGGAACATTTCCGTTTATTCTCCATTCGAAGAAATTCACACACACACACACACACACACACACACACATGCATGTTTTCCCATCTATGTCTACCTGTACACATGGACATTGGTTGAGTGTTCTCTTGCTGATAAGTGCTGTTCTCAAGACTTTTCATCATTACTTTACCCTGTGTGGGTCATTCATCTTCTCCCCTTAGGTCTTGCTGCATCCATTGTAACAGATGAAGAAGTGAGGATCAGAGAAGCTAAGGCACTTGCCTAAATTACACCAATCATTGCCCGAGAATTGGTCAAAGGCGTGTGAGTTGGCCTTGAGGTCTGAGAGGGTGTCCCTGCACTAGGAAGCATCGTGCATGAGGTCACAGAGTTCCCTCCCTTTCACTGATGGCACGTTCCGAAGCTGCTGATTCTACTTCACCATAGAAAAAAAAAATCGGCAATTTATCAGAATCTAGGGCAGGAGAAATTGTCCCGGCTCCTCTGCCTGAGGAGACCTATTACTAGCCACGTGGAAGCACTTCGGGTTGCTCAATCTCTTGTAGCACTAGCACTGAAATATTTTAAAATTCCAAGCCATGCATTGCTACATGCTAAACACACATTGGACAAACCATCCTGCAGCCTTCTCCTGGAAGCATATCGTCTATGGATCGCTGGAGGTTCTGCATTTGCAAACCAGAAAGCTCAGCCCTCATCCGGGCCTCAGAGGCCCCCAGGGAAGGGGAGGGTTCCCTGCTTCTTTCTTCCTTTCTATGTGAGCTCCCAACGCTGACATTCACCACCTGGGCGATTGGTATTTAACATGAGTTTCTTCCCATTACAGTTCATGCGGATCACGTAGGCTGTCGGAAGAGCTTGAGTTGAAGTGGGACCAAAGCAAAGCAGCACTCAGTCCTGGGAGACGGTTCCATCAGACTGACAATGGCACTGCCTGGCCCGGGTCTAAGGAAGCAGACACATCGGCCATGCACAGAGCAGCTTGTCCTCGTGCTGAGAGTGCTAACAGGGCTGCACACCAGTCGTAACATAGATGCTTTTAGAAATGTATTTCTTTTCACAGGCGGTTCCCTCTTCCCCAAATACTAGTCCTACCCATATCCACCAGCTCCTTGCTTCTCATCTGTGATATTCAGCTCGACTGTCATCTCAGGAAAACTCTTCTTTCCATATCACAGGTCCCCCTTCTGGGTTCTTCCACACCTTATGTACGCCTCTCCCAATGGGACGGTAACTGACAGTGTCCTACCTGACCGCCAACTCCTTGAACAAACGGCTCTGTCTCATCAGTCCTTGTGGCGTCAGGAGTCAGCATAGTACCTGGCGAAGTGTCACCCAGAAAATATTAATGGAATGAGATAGTGGATGATGAGTGATCGCAACTGTAGGTCAGAAGCACAGGCTGTATTTAAAACAGGGGATCAAATCATCGCATCTCCACCTGCCTGGTAGAATTAAGTTTTGAATACATTTCTCCTTAGTTCTGATACTATATACCTGAGATATTTTTATTATTTTGAGGAATAGCATATATAAAAGAACACATATAATATTCTATATGATTTAATGGATAATATTTATTATTAAAGAATCATAATAAAATAAACACTCATGAATGCTTCTACCTAGCTTAGGAAATAATGGACTGTAGCCTTAACCAACCTGGAAATAAAAGTTGAACACATGGTTATATCTTTGTTATAAGCACAATTTATGAAAAGTTTATGTTTCGTTTCCTAAACATGATTAACATTAGCAAAATAATATATACTCATTTAAGATGATTGTGAAGACCTGGAGAGCCCATTCAACACACTTACAATCTCTGTGATGCTCATTGTATTTCATGCTTCATCTCCTTGCTTTCCTGGCAGGTGGCTCACTCTCAGTTGGGTGTGCATGTGTATGTGGGCACACATGCACACATGTGGATGTGTTTCTATCACCTGTCTAGCCTTTTTCCTGACCCCTGTACCTGCACATATCTAATTGTCTGATGGGCATACATATATGTATGTGTCACAGGTCCTCAAGCTCAACTTAACTACAACTACATCTCTCAATTTCTCTCAGGACCTCCCCTAACCTAATCCTCCTGTGTTTCCTGCTCAGGTCAGTGCCTCTGCTAGACTACACATTAGAGTCATTGTGGCTTTCTCCTTCTTCAAAAATGAGGTTATCATTAAATCCTCATAAGTGTCTTTTCTACTCAGAGCTACTTTCATTCTGAGATTCTTTGCACACAATTTCCAGGATGTCTTTTTTTAAAAATCAAATCTCTAGTCAACTCCCCAACCCCAGTTTAAGCAATAAACACACAATGAACTTTTTTTGGAGAGAGAGGAAGGGAGAGGGAGAAGGAGATAGAAATATCGATGAGAGAGAAACATTGATTGGCTGTCTCCTGCACACCCCCTACTGGGGATTGAGCCTGCAACCCGGGCCTGTACCGGGAATTGAACCGGTGACTCTTGGTTCCTGAGTCCATATTCAAACCACTGAGCCACACCAGCCGGGCCACACAATGTACTCTGCTGGAACTCTTGTGAACCGCGATCTGGATAACTATGGCGATAACTGTGGTGATAACTCAAGACCATCAGCAGGGAAGCCCATTGAGCACAGGTGGGTGTGCCCAGCCCACCCCCGCCCTGGTTAACATGTCCCATGACTGAGGGTATATTAGGAAAGTTAGATTCCAAAAGGAATGAATCGGGCACAATTGCTTCCAAATACAGTTTGTCCGAGCTTCTATCCTGAGCCCCAAACCATCGCTATCCATGTGCACATAGCACACAGCACACTCCAGACCCTGGGTGTCATCACCCAGGTGACCCCAGGTGAGCTGACCTCCTCCCACCTGGGGCCTGGGGGTAAAATGCACTGGCCTGTGCCCCCGGGGGGCTATCTGCAGTTTAGCGGCAAGAGGACCACAGCGCACACTTGTCAAGTTCATGGTATTTGGTTCCTGTTAATAGGGCTGCCTTCAGGCTGCTGTGCTCTGGGCGGCCCTCTGGTTTGTGGGTTCGTTTTCCCATTGCAGGCTCAGGTGGGGAGCAGTGAGCGTGGCCACCTGAAACAACACGGGCCTAATCTGGAATGATCCGTTTCCCCGGCAAAGATTGCCCTCGCTGTTATTTTTCTTTTTCACGGGAGTTAACATGTCACATGCACATTAGCCGTTCCTGCGGCCCTGAATGGGCCTGTGTGTTCCCGAGGTCCCTCGGCCACGCCGCTGAGCCTCCTTTCCTCGAGGTGCAGGAAGCTCTAAATATTAACGAGGCCAAAGACCATGCACTCGGCGCTCCCTGCCCACCAAGCACTTCATTAAACATGATTTCCGAGGGCATGTGCAACGAGGAAGCCCGGCCAGGAGAAGTACACGCCGTTACTACCCACCCCGGCATGTGCAATGCTGTTCACACAGACGGAACCGGTGGTCTGACGGATGGCCAGTCGGCAGTTTATGTTAACTATCTCCGAAGATTGGCAGAGATGAGCGACCTTAAAGGGCCATCTGTAGGTCAGCATCACCCCATTGCCTGGGACATTTGTTAGAAATGAAAATGACTGGGCCCTGCCCCCAATATGCTGAGTCAGAAACGCAGCAGTAATTCCCATTCACAAAGCCATCTGCTGACTCAGCGGCCACAGGGGTGGCCATGGCCCTGCAACCCTGTAGAACCGTCCTGGGCAGTTAGATAAACATGTGTCCTTCGGGGCGTCAGGACTGGGGCTCAGGCAGCCCTGGATGCTGCTCCCAGTTCTGCTGCTGCTGAGATAGGTCGCTTAGGCCTGTTTTGTAACATATTTGAGCCTCACTTTTCTCGTTTGCAAAATGGCGATAGTGATACAATCTGTTCTACTGAACAGCTCAACTTGTGATGGTGTTAATAATAAACAGTACATTTAAGATATTCTATTTGAAATTATAAAATAAATAGTGGCGAAGTGCTTTGAAACCTTGGGGATCCTCACATCGTTACAGCCTATGTCGTGCCTTGTTAGAGGGACTTCCTCAGTTGGCATCTCAAGGCCACCCAGGGCCACCTGACAGGCAGGACAGACTTCCACAGGGCAGAATCGTGTCCTGCCACTGACAACAACAAAACCCTTATTAACAGACACACAGGAGGGTGCTGCAGGGGGCCCCGGGGGAGCGTGAGAGGTGAGCAGGAAGGATGAGCTTTGTGGAGGCGAGGAGGTGCACTCACTAACTCGGGGCTGAAAATCCTTGGAGCAGAGGATGCACGTGGGTGTGATGAGTGTGTAAATGGTTGCATGTATGACAGAGACAGAGAGAGACAGAGAGAAACTATAAGAGAGAGATCATAAGCTGAGAGAGACTGACAGAGGCAGGAAGGAGGCAAAGGCAGCGGAGGAGGAGGAGAAGGAGAAGGAGGGGCTGAGAGGATAGCAAGGTAGAAACACTCTCATTGCATCTTACAGTGGCCATGTAGCAGCCCCTGTTTGTTCCTATCGGTGTGACCCTTTCCTGTTTAAAAGCACTGCACTCCGCTCAGTCCTCACACCAGCCTGTCGGTTGACAAAGGAGGAAACTGAGTCCCAGGGGACACCAGTCACCACTCTTGTCAATACTGACCTGAGAAGACACTGAGGCAGAAGCCCAAAGGCTGGCCCCAGGAGCCCAGGACACGCACGGGACACCTGATGCTCCTGGCGCTGTGAGACCCACACATCCATCTCTGGGCCCTGAGCAAGGCTGGGGGCGAGGAGGTGGGGGGGGAAGGGCTGTGCCAGGCCACTCCCAGGACAGCCGGGCCAGCAGCAGCGGGCTCACTCACCTTGCTGATCCGGCAATGCTCGTGGGGACATTTGTTTCTAAGTCAAACATGGAGAGAAGTCGAAGAGTTTTATTCTTGCCCCTCCATCTCTACTTCTCCTTACTGAGGCAATCATAACAGTTCAGCGATTTTTAAGTTAAAAAATCCTCGGTCTCTCCCTCATTTTCAATGTAGGATATCCTTGCCTCATTTCCTCTCGTCACCTTCCCACATTGGTTTGCACGCGTTGTAACTATAGCACATCTATCATCTCGCTCCTTGCTTTCTTCATTGTTACTACATAATAAACAATTGTCCTGGTTGCTATGGTGTTTCCACAGTGTTCGTTTTAATAGCTGCGTAATATTTTATTTAGGGAACCATAAATTATTGAACCGTCTCCCTGTTGTTTTCTTAGTTAAATTCCCATTTTGCATTAAAATATTCATGTGCATATACACAGTAATTCACTCTGTTTTTACTACTCCTGCTGGCACTTGGGTGCATGTTTATTTCCTTTTATACTTTGATAGAACGTGGAAGGTAAATACACCATTTTTCAATAAGATGCTTATGGTTATCTTAGGACATTCCGCCCGCATTCTGAAGGCTGCGATCTTCTATTTATAGTATCTGGTCAAACACACCAATGCCGGGCGCCCTTTTATGGACTTCTGTGCACTTGGCGCTTCTCCCTCTCCTTCTCCTTCCCCGTTCTCCACCGCGTGTGCTGGGGGTCTGACAGCCCTCCTTAAAAAATGGGAAACAGCCTGGCTGGTGTGGCTCAGTGGTTGAGCGTCAACCTGTCACCCAGGAGGTCACAGTTCAATTTCCGGTCAGGGCACATGCCTGGGTGGCAGGCTTGATCCTCAGCAGGGGTGTGCAGGAGGCAACCGATCAACGATTCTCATCACTGATGTTTCTATCTTTCTCCCTCTCCCTTCCTCTTTGAAATCAATAAAAATGTGTTAAAACAACAACAAAAAAAGACTTGCTCTTGTGCTTTGCTTCCCGCCCAATGAGTGAGATTGCAGAGCCCTCCTCGCCTCTGCTCTGTGCTTGCTTGCTCTCCAGAATAACTGCCAGCCCATCCTCTTCTCTTTACAGCTACTACTTGATCTCATCCCTCACATTCAACATTTTCTTCTGAGTGTTTCCTTCTCTTCAGTCTGGATGATTACTGGGTTCGGGGACACTTGACAGGAAAGAGCACGTCAGATCAGCCTGGAAGGCGGTCATGCCCCCCACGTGGGTGCATCCTTCCTCACTTGGGCCACTGTTCCATGTGCACATGATGTGTCACATCTTCCCTTCTCGCTTCATCACATGTTATGCTCAATACCACCACCTTTTCAAGGTCCTGATCTATTTTTTTCTGATTGAATTTTACATATTTTACTGGCTGCCTCAGAGAAACGCAAAGATAAATGAATACATTTCTAGATGACTGAATACATACAAATTTGCAAGTTAAAAAAAAACAGTCATGAAAAGACATTCCCCCAGGTAGCAACAACTGATAAAGTTGACTTCTAAAGGCCAAAAAGCCATACTAATTATTACTCAGAATACCAAAACCCTAGTCCATGGTAGAAATCCCAGTTTTGATGTTCACACTCTGGTAAAGGGACTCCCTGGTGAGGAGCACATAGTCCAGTCCCCAGAACCACTGCTGAAAATCCTCCCTAAATGCCAACCGCAGGCTCAGTGCACATAAGCGGTGGCTCCTGGATGCCTTCTAATGGGAAGAGGAGGGTTGGCAGAGACTGGCTAGCTGCGTGCCTAGTCCATTTCTTTGTTTTCCTACACAGAGCCAGAGATGCTCCCACTGTCCTGAAAGTTGGCATGGCCAATGGCATGTGTGCAGAGTGGTCACTGCTGCTTCTGTCCTGGAGCACAGAGGTCTACCCCATAGAATTCCCTTGGTCTCCAGCTCCGTACGGATGGCTTTGGCACAGGTTTGGTCATTGAAGAGAGCAGAGCCACGGCGTGGAAGTGACTAGGCCCCAGAA